>NW_025341550.1:0-1818 GCF_016433145.1 Gracilinanus agilis | reverse complement strand
AAAATAAATTAATAATGCCCACTCTCTTCATTGTTATTTAATGTATCTCTATGAATATTAGCAATAGCAGTAAAAGAAAAGAAAGTAATTAAGGCTATAAAGATGAAGAGAACATAAAACTATCATTTTATATAAGCAGATGATATGACATTTACTCAGAAAATCATAGGGAATGCCAAAGATTCTAATTAATTAATTAATAGCTTTATAAAAATTGCAAGGTACAAAATAAAACCATGAAAATCAAATCAACAATATTTCCAATGAAACTTTTGTGTTTAATTTCTCTGATAAGGTTATGGTATCTATAGAAATAATTAAGTCATGCATACACATATACAAAGGGCCTTGAAGAAGGAATTGTGGCTTTTAAAATCTTCATTTGCTACCTCTCTCTCCTCTACTTTCCTCATTCACTCTAGGGCCTCCAAACCTCCTTCCACATAAAAACATGGAAAATATTCCTTTATCCTCATATCTAAGTGCTGATGTTTCTGTACTTTTCTCTCTTTCCATTAAAAAGAATTATAGATCCCAGGGTATTTGTCATATTCAAAGCCTTCCCAAACATTTTAACATTCCAGACAAGCAAATAATTCCTATATTAGCCATGTCCAAAAATTTAATGTATGTTCTTGAATATTACTTGGTCACTTCTCTTTAGGGAGATCAATATCATCCTTCATCATCTGTCTTAGAATCCTGCTTGATGACCTCATTTGGAATGAATGTCTTTCAAAATAGATGTTTTTATAGTATTGATATTAAAGATGAGAAACATTTTTAAAAGGAATTTACATAAAGGTCACTCCAAAATTGGTATAACTCTCTTCTCAACTATATGCAAGATCCAGAAAAGAGTAGACCTGAACTTAAAGTAAAATGGCAATGAGACAACATATTTGTAGCAAACATGTATGGTCTGAGGATATACTCAAAAAATACTTTTAGTCTTTCTAGAGTCTGTTATTGACATTCTTCTCTGGTTTGAATACTTGATCCTTGAAACTATTTCTCTATTAAGGAGTATATCTGTTAAGAGTGGTGGGTCTTCTTTTGAGTACAATCTCTTTGTTCTTTATATATCTAGTTTAGACACACAGTTTTTTCTACTCAAGATTTTTCTGAACCTTAAGTCCACTACTTGATAGGTTTCTTCCCATTAATTTTGTCATTCAATGCAGCACCCTGAGACTGCTGAAGGAGCCTCAGGCAGAGGGGAAGACCAGGGACAACCAGGAGGCTCGACCCCAAGAACAAGGAGATCTGAGCCCTCCAGAGCCCAGACAGTACAGACAGACCCTGAGTGTGAAGACAAAGCTGAGAAGGGGCGGGGCTAACAATGGCAAGCTGTGAACCCCAGAAGAAGAAAAAGATTATCAAGAAAAACTCTGGAACACTTGACAACTTTTACACAGAGAAAATCCAGACAACAGAGGAGGACAAAAAAGTATCCAAACCTTTCAAAAACAATGAAAACTGGTCACAAGCTATGGAAGAGTTCAAAACTGAGATTTTGAAGAAGATGGAAGAGATCTGACAAGAAAATAACAATTTAAAAGGCAGAATTTTGTAATTGGAAAGTGAGGCTAAGAAATCAAATGAACTGATAAGCAAATTGAACACCAGAAATGACCAGATTGAAAAGGAAAACCAGTCGTTAAAGGCTAGAATTGAACAATTAGATGCCAATGATCTCTCAAGACAACAAGAAGAAATAAAACAAAGTCAAAAGACTGATAAAATAGAAGGAAACATGAAATATTTCAATGAGAAAGTGACAGACCAAGAAAACCAGTCTAGAAGAGACAATTTGAG
>NW_025341549.1:0-2345 GCF_016433145.1 Gracilinanus agilis | reverse complement strand
CATTTGTTTGTAACCATAGAAAGATGAGTTGTCATTTAACTTGCTTGTCTATCTCAAGCTGGAGATATCTGAGTCAAGGCATGTTTTCTTACAACAAATCTCAAGATTTTAAAATGCTAATGTTAAATATTGCATAAGTTCTAACTTCAACAAATTTCTTTTGGAATTTAATATAGTATATTTTTTCTTCTTGAAAATGTACTTTGAGTTTTCTTTTCTCAACTTTATCTCATTAGCCTCAATAGGAAAACTACTAATTATATTAATTTAAATTATTATGTATGAACCCTGATGTTTTGTCATTCTTAAATATTTATAGATAATTATCACATTAAAAACTCTACACAGTTAATTTCCCTAATCTTTCATAATTATGAGCCCTTAAAAGTCTTTAATGAGTTGATTTTCCTTCTAAAATTCTGTATTTGTCTATAAATTCCAATTTAAGATTGAAGGGTACATTTCAATTACTTTGAAATATTGCCTTTGGGATTTTGTTATTTGTCCTTGATTTTGAAGAAGACCAGTGACCTCTTGGGATGATGTCTTAACTTGTGAATAGGATTTAAATGAGTCAGAGTTGTACAAAGTTGTCAGCATCACTATTTCTCCCAGTCAGCAAAGTCCAGTGGCAAGACAAAAGTAAGAACAACTGGTAATGGTCAAGGTTACCATGGGTGACTTTGGCTTCTTTAATGTCTGACCAATCCAACTTTATGACAACTAGAACAAATTATTCCCTTCTATCCATTTCACCAAGGGAAGTCTTCATATGCTTTCCATGCTTGGAGTAGAAATGCTCCTAAGTCACTGACAGATTTGAGACCTGTTAGTTAACCTCTTCCTGTGGCTACTATATACACTAAAGCTTCTTGAAGCTGCAAGTGAAAATTGAGTAACAAGTGGGTGGGAAAAGTTGAACAGCCCTGAAAACAGCTTGGCAAATCTTCATACCAAAGATGCTAGTACTCCATGAACATTCCATACACCTTGAAATTTTACTTATGATAAGAATGGGGTAGATCAGGTGTGTGTGGGGATTACTTTCTAACCTTTCACATTAAAATTCAATGAGGAGCAAATGAGATTCTTCCTCAAGTTTTTCAAGTAAACAGACTGAATTTTAAATTGTTTTATTTGTCTCATCCTATTATTTTAGATTAAACCACTTATTCTTTTAAAACTTTCTTTTATTTTTTTAATTACTTGTAGGATCAATTCTTTACAATTGTTTTCTGAACCTTTCAGATTTGTCCCCCTCTTCCCTGAAGCAGTAAATTGTCTGTTATAAGTTATACCAGTACTTTCATGCAATAAATATTTCTATATTCCCCTTACATGACAGAAGACACATATCACACCCAGAATTAAAAAAAAAACTCATGAAGGAAATAAAGTGAAAGATGGCATATTTTGATCTGCGATCTAATCCCAATATTTACTTCTTTGGAATTTTTTTTATCATGAGTACCTTGGTGTTATTTCCGCACCTTATTTTTCTGATAATTGTTTATTCCTTTACAGTTGATCATTGTATAATATTTCCATTAGTATTCCACTGTTCTCCTAAAACCAGGTGTTAACTTAAGCTTTTTTGTGTGTGTATGTGTGTGATGGACATTTTGGAAGGCTTAGTGATTCCTGTGGATCCCTTCTCAGAATTATGCTTTTAAAAATAATATAAAATCAATTGTCAATTTTTCAAAAATAATTTAGTGTCACTCAGATCTTGTACCTTTGCTAAACTGGTAAGCTTCAATACAAGCTACAGAAATGCTCCTAGGGAAATCCTATTTTGCTCAAAGGAGTGATATTACAATTAAAGATAAGAAAATTAGGATCCTAAGACTATGAAAAAGTCGGAAAGAAACTTAGAAATCCAAACTCCTCAATTTAGAGAGTCACAAAATTAGTAGGATTATATTTGAATGCAGGTCCTCTAACTCTAAACATTTATGCTCCTTCTGCTTCCCTTTTGAATGATACTATTTTTGTGCTTCATATATAGAATTACACAGAATCTCAGAGTTTAAAGGAACTTAAATTTCCTTGTCCCAATTATTCTTAAACAAGAACCCCTTCTAGAATAATATTTACAAAAAAGCAATCTCATTTTTTTTGCAAAGACTTCCAGAGAAGAGAAACATTTTCTTTTAAGGCAACACATTTCAATTTTGAACATCATTATTTTCTTAATAGAATTTATTTCCAGATATCTCAGCCTTCCCATAGAAAGCATCATGCAACAAAGACAGAGGGATAGGGACAGACAAAAGAGGAGACAGAGAGAGAGAGAGAGAGAGAGAGAGAGAGAGAGAGAGAGAGAGGGAGAGAGAGAGAGAGAG
>NW_025341548.1:0-1861 GCF_016433145.1 Gracilinanus agilis | reverse complement strand
GGAGCTGTGAACTGGGCCAGCCATTGTGGAAAACAATCTGGATCTCGGCCCCGAATGTTGTTCCGCGGTGCGTCTCCTTTGACCCAGAGGACCAGTGGCGGGGCCCGTCCCCCCACGCAGTCAAAGGGGAATGGGACCGGCTCTCCCGAGGGCTTTGTAGAGGCTCTTTCTGCATCCCCCACCCCATCCCCAATGAGTCAAGCTCTTGAAGGAACAGTAAACTGTATATAAGAGAGACCTACAGAGTCATGTCCAGTCCTCTTTCTGTTCTACTATGAAATATGCAAATGCCTCTTCTATTTAGTGCCTGTTAAATCCAGAATTTAAAAAATATTTAAAACAATAAACATTTTTTAAAAAGAGCTCTTGCCAGCCTGCTCGTTTTCGGTCTTTCCAGTAGTTACTCCTTTCTATATACTCTGTGATCTGGCCATCCTGGGCTACTTGCTTTTTCTCATATATGACTCTACATTTCCCACCTCTGCACCTTTGCACTGGCTGTGTCTCAGTACCTGCGATGCTCTGTCTACTTGTCTCTGCCTCTTGGCTTCCCTGACTTTGTACAAGACTCAATTCAAATATCTTCTCTAACGAAGTCTTTTCTGACCCTCAGCCACCCCACCACACTCCATCCCCCTCCCTCAGTTGCTAGTTTTCTCCCCTGAGGTGACCTTCCGTCTACTCCACGGAGGGAACCTTTTGTATATTTAGAATGCAAAGACCCCCTTTGGAAGGTCAACTCTTTGAAGGCAGGGATTATATTTGGTCTTCTTTTTGTGTCCTCAAAACCTAGCTGAGTGCCTGAAACATTGGCTGATTGATATGGACACACAGGAAGCTCAGGGACCAACTGAGATTTTTTTAAAGGATCATAGCTTGGGAGCTGAAAGAATCTCAGGGACCTGCTAGTCCCATTCACCCATTTTACAGATGAAGAAACAGAGGCCTGGGAAGGGGAAGGATTTGAGTCAATTCACACAGGTAGTGACCTCTGACTCCAGAGCTCCTGCTGGGATCCCAGGCTGCCTCTCATGGATTAGACTGCATGTAGAAAAGGCAGACACTAGGGAAGGGAGCCACCATTTTAATAAACAGCTATAAAATTACCATTTTTGTAGCTTTTCTATATTACGAAAAGGTACAAAATTCTTTGACATCGTAAAATATGCCATATATTATAAATCTACACCTAAATATCACTTATCAATAGTATCGTATTTATTGTTCATTTATTATATGGTGTATTCTATATAATGTATCATTTATTATATAGTGTATAAATATTGTATTTGTTATATAAATATTACATAAACATTATATTATATAGTGCATTGTAAAACACAATACTTATAGAAGGGTGTTATAATATAATAATGCATGTGTTATAAATACAAAATACATTATACTATAATCTATTATAAACATTGGATGTTATCTTATTAAAATATCATATATCATATGGGATGAAAAGCTCTTTGATATTATACTCTATATTGACATGCTATATATTTATTTTATTATGTTATTAAAACCTATGAGCTATTTTGGCCATTTTTCTATATTGCGCTGTGTATATTATAAAACGGTGTGTTATACATAGAGAGTATTTATTATATGATGATCACCTTATTATCATTCTTTTCTATTCTATTGTTAATTCTATAATACAGTCATCAGTATTGCAATTATAAGAATATTAATGAAACAAAGACCGTCAGAATGACATGGGCCCAGTTGGGGGAAGTTGCCCAGAACAGAGTCCGTTGGCGTGAGGTGGTTGCGGCCCTATGCTCCTAAGGAGTCAACAGGAATAATAATAATAATAATAATAATAATAATAATAATAATAATAATAAAGTAA
>NW_025341547.1:0-1683 GCF_016433145.1 Gracilinanus agilis | reverse complement strand
TGTACAGCTATAAAGAAAGAAAAATCTAAGACCAAAAAAAAAAAAAATCAAGTCCATTGACATATTTAGATTGGGAAGCACTTTCAATGGAGACTTGCAACAAAGGAAATATTTCCCTACATTTCTCTCCTTCCCCTTGAAGAACAGACAATAAACAACAAGGTATGGCTTTCTGGCAAGAAGAGGAGGAGGAGGAAAAGGGATACAAGGGAAACCTAGGAAACCTAAAAGCAAAGTGGTTCACTAAAAATCTATTTTTCAAAAAAAGAATGCAAGGCAGAGAACATTTAAAAGTAAGTACAGATAAAGTCAATCCCACTCCTTCATGGATAAGATTTTTGAGCTTTGAGGATCAGGTTTCTATTTTCAGTTTTTTCAGTCTATACAAAAGAAAGTTGAGGTTATTGTTTAGTATCTGGAAGAAGGACGTCGCACTGGTGCTCCTGCCCACTGTACCTCCCCAGGGCAGGCTGCTCACTGACCTTCCCACCAAGGGGCCAACATACTCCGATACTTTGATTGAGTTGCTATTTCTATCCAGACTCAGCCCTTTGGCAGTCAGTTCTAACTGTGTAGGCTTGAGGATGGAGTTAACCTCACTGATCTGATGAGAGTTCAAGATCCTGAATAATGGGAAGATGGTTAGAGGGGGAAAAAACAATGATGTGTTTTCCTGACTATGCTCACTTATGACATGACAGTCCTCACATCTGGGATTAGAGGGGTAATGCATCAATAAGCCATTTTTAAAATACAGGGAGTATAAATGGTTCCTCTGATCTCTTTAGAGTACAAGCTTAAAGGTAGTATTACTGGGTTAAAGAATATACAACTTTGGGGATAGAATTCCAAATTGCTTTCCAGAATGGCTGAGCCAAATCACAGGGCCACCAAAAGTACATTAATTCTACTTCTATTTGTCACATTTTGGGGGAAGGAAGTCAACTTTACCAACTGATGTAATGGCAAAGGGTGCCCATCAACTGGGGAATGACTGTACAAATTATGATAAGTGAATGTTGATGCTGAGAGGCTTTTTAGTCACACCTGATTCTCTATGACCACAGTTGGGGAGTTTTTCGGCGAAAAACTAGAGTATATTGCCATTTCCTTCTTCAGTTCATTTTACAGATGAAACTGAGGCAGAGTTAAGTGACTTGCCCAGGGTCACAAACTTGGTGTCTGAGGCCATTATATTACAACTATAAGACATGATGAAAGGGACATTTCAGAAAAACCTAAGAAGATCTGTCTGAAATAATTACAGAGTCAGGTGAGGAGAATGGGAAGAATGATAATAGCAATGCTGTAAAGCTGTGAAAAACTTCAGAAATACTGTAATCAATGTAAGGACCAACCACAGTCCAAGAGGGCCAATGATGAAACATGCTACCCACCCCCTGAAAGAGAGACAAAAGTCCAAGATATACAAATATCCTTGACTATGCATATTTGTTATAAGAGTTTTTCCCCTAAAATGGGAAAAGGAAAGTGGGAGGGAGTGAAAAACAGATTTGTGTTCACTGGAAAGAAAAATGAATTTAAGTTTTTTTTAACTACTGGCAAAATCAGAAGTGAGGGGACAGAAGAAAAATTTTTTAAAAAAAACTTTTTTCTTAAATAAAGATATGCAGAAGGTAGTACAAACTAGCAGGACAGTTTTATTAGTACCTTGTATATATT
>NW_025341546.1:0-1227 GCF_016433145.1 Gracilinanus agilis | reverse complement strand
AGTGGTCAAAAGATCCTGAATTTTATGTCTGTGAAACAAACAAACTATGGAAAACAGAGGGTAGAAGAGTGATGAGAGGGAAATTCTTGGGGGGAAGAGAAAGTGATCATAGAATAACCTCTGTTCAGGCTCCCCGTCTTTCTTCTCCCCAAACCAGAAAGAGAAGACTATGTTGGTGGCTTCTAGACATACTCCTCTCCCCAATGGGAAAACAGAATGAAAGAGCTTTGAAGGAAGGGCCTAGAATGAGATGCTTGGATGAGACACTTTCTAAGGTTCTTTTCAGCCCCTAAGATCCATTTCCTACAGAAGCTTAATTGGTGTAAAGCAGCCACCAAGATGAGAGGATCAAAAGAATCTAGAATGAGCCTCAACCAGAGCAAGGCTGGTTTAGATTATAAATTCAGAAGAAGATGCCAAAAATTTACAAGGATGCCACCTTACAAAGCAGAGAAAAGCTACTTTATGAGATGAAAGCAAGATGGCCCCATTATGGTGCAATGAAAGAGCATTGTCTAAGGAGTCAGAGAAAGGACTTGAGTTCAAATTCCAACTCTAACACCTCATCCCCTGAGTGATCCTGGGTAAATCACTTGGGTCTCAGTTTCCTCATCTGTAAAATAACAGTGAAAGCCAAATGGCCTCTGAAATCCCTTTTTACTTCTAAATCCTAAGTTTGCATGAAGTCTACAGAGAGTTTGGCATGAAATCCAACTAAGGGATACATGTGGAGATGAACTAGTCAGAGGACAAACATGGAGATGGTCATCCCCAAAGGTTTACATGTTTCTGTTCTGTTTAAAACAGAACAGTAGCTTCTTTTAGGTACTGACCCACAATTTCATCAGTGCAAGTATAGATCTAGGTCATGACCTTTCTATGACTTGGGAGTCCAGCCTTAGAGAGTTACTCTGACTAAAAAATGAATCTGTGGGCAGTCGACTTGGAGATGTACTTCTCCAGACCTTGCAAGTCATATGAGGAGCCATCATGAAGACTGTCCACAAAGCCTTCCCATCTTGGATGGACCTTCCACCTTCCTCCTGTCTCCAGGTATAGTTCTCTATCCACTGAACCACTTAGCTGCCCCAATAAGCATTCAATGAGCACCTACTACGCACCAGGGATTGTGCTGGGCAATGGAAATAAAAAGAGAAACATGAAATTGCCCATCCTCAAAAAGCCTAAAGTTTAGTACTTAAGGTAACGTTAATTAATTGTTTCACC
>NW_025341545.1:0-4876 GCF_016433145.1 Gracilinanus agilis | reverse complement strand
ACATATTTTTAGAGTTTTATGGGCATTTTTGTCTGGGAAAAAGTAAAAACATTCAATAATTCAGGCAATTAAGAAATGATGTTTTGTCAATTGAAAAATGACTTATTCAGTTTGAACTCTCCCTCATTCTTCCACCCCTTTTGAATAGTGGTGAACAAGCTGTTCTAAATACACACATGCTGTCGGGAGATGAGATTCCACACTTCCTATGGCAAAGGGGAGAATCAAGCAGACTGTTTGAAAGATTCCCTAGTGCCATGTTTAATACATGCCATCAATAAATATTTAAGCACAGCTTGTCTATTTACCCTCAATTATGGTGACAGTAAACAGGGTTCTTAATTCCCAAACATTTTTCATTACAATAGGACAAAAGAAAGAGAGGGGCTCAATGTGCTTCCTTCATATTCATTTTATGCCTGTCACATCTGCCCTGTTCCTTATAAATTCTGATTTTAAAGTATCGATATTTGGGCCCCTTACCTCATCAATTCTCACTTTCACAGACATCCAATACAAAACTCAACTCTCTCATAGCCTGTGAGACCTCCTAGAATCTAAAGAATTTTGTTTTGATAATGGTTAAAGTGCTGAGAGCTAGACACAGGAAATCACCTGGGATTGGCAAGGCAATCAAGTAAGACTCAGAGATAGTGTTAGGATGTCACCAGAAGGAATGTACAGATCTCCGCAAGCACATTTTATTGTCTTTCATTTAAAATGTGCTGAGTCTCCAAAGATTTAGAACTTAGGGGTTGAAGCTGTGTAGAAAGATTAGCATTATAAAAGTAATACTACTACTAATAAAACCATGGAACAATGCTCTTTTCATGATATTTTATTTAGCACCAAAAGTCAAAAAAAAACTCATTAAGGTATTTAAAATGTCTAGATCATGAAATTCTTTTATGGTACCAGGAAGGATAAAATACCAAAAGAAAGTGATAGTAATACTGTTTCCTTTGAAAGTGTTACATAAGCCTCACATTATGTTAGGGGAAAATGATAACATCTAACTCCAGCATGTACTAGATGTTTGTTAAATTCTTATTGACTGACTGGGATAGAGGCATCAATTAAAACTATTTTTCTCAAGATTTTTTGGTTGGATGCTTGTTTGTTTTTAAATGGATCAATGCTATGTCTGGATGACTGTGGGCACTGGCTTGATCTCTGATAATGGTCTGGTTCCATCATGCTAAGCTCTGGGGATACAAAGAAAGACCAAAAAAGTCACTTTCCTTAAGCTGTAAGAAACAAAAAAAAAGCTTTCAAATAATAAAGATACAGTAGAAAAAATTATAATCTTGTGAGGACAGGATATGGTACATATACCTGTTAGTCTCTCTGATGCTTAAAGGTCTGCTAAAAATACTTTCAATGAGCCTCAAAAGGTAAGCTTACATCCTTATTACTTTATCAAGTATAAAAAGCCATCATTTTACCTACTTGTGTAATTGTCCACAGAACATTAAATAGCAAAGAATAATACTGAAATAGTGATTTGTCCCAAGACTGCCTGTATCTATAAACTCTGTTGAACAACTTTTGGATGGTTTTTCTATAATACTATTTCAGAAATTTATGGGAAATGTTCTTGATAAATATATAGAATTACTATTTGAATAAATAGATTTCACTTCAGTGAGCAGTAATAAAGGCTAGCAATAGGAATACATCATATGATTTGTCTTAAGAGATCAAAGGTGGTCTAACTCTGAATAGAGATTTTGAAGCAGTGACAATTTAAAAGAACAAAGAAAAACTACTACATGATCACATTCACATAAAAATAAACAAATGATATAAAGAAGTATCTGTCCAAGAAATGACTTACTTGGGTAGATTTGCTTATAAAAACAGACAAAATGAAGATGCAGATTTAAGATCTGGTCATTGTCAATGGAAGTACATAAAGATTCTCTTTAAAGACCCTAGACTTATTAATGGTTGCAAAAGAGGCAATTAAAAGTGGGACACTGCAACATATCACTTCGGGTTTCTAAAATGTAGGTTGTACTGGAAACACAGAAAAGTCATGATCAGGAGGCTAGCACTACACAGCTGATGCTGACTGTTCTTTAAAACTAATTAATGACATATCTTGTAGCTAAAAACATAGCCTTCCCCTCACAATACTCTTGAGAATTCAGTAAATAACCTATAGGAGGACTAGAGCAGCATTACAAATAGAACCATATAGATTCCAGCCCACAACTGACTGGATATAATACTGATCCTCAAAGACAGAAGAATTAAGTTTTATTAGTTGTTCCAGTACCAAGTACTCAGAATCTCCAAATGCATGACATAGAATGATTTCCAGGTATAGATAGATAGCTGAAAAAATTTAAAACTAAATGGGAACAGAATGGAAAAGGGAACAGGGTAAAGTAAATGGGAACATGTAAAAGAGATGAGAGAAGATAAGTGTTAATAATAAAACAACATTGAAATAATCCTTTTAAATTAATTTAAAAATACCTAACAAATTATATAATTTATTGTAAATGTAGGCAGGACTCAATTTCATCTCAAAAATTTGGAGGTTAGATTATGTATTGGGATCGAGACAAATTAATTAGTGCTCAGGTTTGAAATCAAGAGCTGTAAGAAATGATTAAATGATTTATTTACAGAAAAGGTGTGAAGTGAGATTCATCACCTACTAGTGGATATAGACACAGGGAGAGTCCCTAGATTCTTGATAGATGGGAATGTGGGCAATACCTAGCTATAAAATAAATAAGAAATATATGAGA
Source organism: Gracilinanus agilis (assembly GCF_016433145.1). Classification (NCBI taxonomy): domain Eukaryota; kingdom Metazoa; phylum Chordata; class Mammalia; order Didelphimorphia; family Didelphidae; genus Gracilinanus; species Gracilinanus agilis. The sequence goes on along the minus strand of NW_025341545.1, from coordinate 2,114 downwards.
GGCAATAGTCTGATATTCCTCAAGTTAAGTGACTTAATGCTACTTAGGATAAAGAGGGTTATATAAGTGCTAAAGAGAGTCTTGACTGAAAAATACTGCCATGATTTTTGTGATATATATATATATATATACACACATATATGTATGTATACATATAATAGCTCCTTGGGCAGTTTTGTGTAAGGCAATTCAAGAGGAGGCAGGAGACAGGAAGCATACAATCTATTTTATTCATAATAGAGGACTTCAGGAGCCAAGAAAATGTAGCCCCTACAAAAAATAAAATAAACAATTAATGATAAATAGTAATAATTTCTTACATTTATATAACATTTACTATGTGCCAGGCACTGTGCTAAGCATTTTACAATTATTATGCCATATGATCCTCATAACAACTCTGGGAAGTAGATGCTATTATTATTCTCATTTTACACATAAGAAAACTGAAGCAAAGAGAAGTTAAATGACTTTCCCAAGTCACAGAGCTAGTAAGTGCCTGAGGAAAGATTTGAACTTAAGTCTTCCTGACTCTAAGCCAGGTACTCTATCCTTAGTGCTATCTAACTGTTTTTTTTTCCTACTAGAGAAGTAGAAACCCCTTAATTGGTACTTACCTATCAGGTCAATAAATAATGGAATCAACCCCATAATAATACTGGCTTCCTTCACAGGCTAGACAACTACTAAGAATTGTTCTAGCTATAATTAGTGAATATGTGTTATTTTTTTCTGTTTAGAAAAATCTGAAATTTCATCATTAAATATTACTTAGAAAAATCAAGGGACTAGTTCCATTTTAGTTCATCAGTTTTTAAACTATTATCATTAATATGTGATGGCTTCTTCACTTTGTAGCATTGTATTTTATATGGCTATTCTATAATTTCTGCTAAGTGGTATTGGCTATGTTACCTTGTTCATTTTTAAATAATAATTGTGAAACTTTATTGAGGTTATTTTAAATTTAAAAATTAATCTAATTCTTTTAAACCACCAATTAGCATTAGTTACTCTACTCTCTGGATACTTCCAGTAAAACCCTTTGTGTTAATTTAATATGAATTGTAGCCACTTATTTAGTTTGAAAATCAATTCTTGGTTGATTCCAGTACCACCCTTTGATGGGCCAAGTATGTGAGGCTACATGGTATCCTGCATAAGGAAGGGGCTGAAGGTAGTTCCTATGTGACAGGTGGCACGTCCAAAAGTCAAGAAATGGACCCAGACTGAGGTTTAGCCTGTCCCATCAAAGGGTCCCAAGAGGAGTGACAAAACTGTCTTAATAAGCAAAGGGTTAGAGGAAGTTCATTCTCACTTGCTGGTCTCAATCCTCTCTCTCCCTTCTCTGGAGTGTTTAGCACTTGGCTTCTTTCTATAGGGAAGAATCTTTTAGTACATAAAGGTGTGTGGATTGACATATAGATGATAAATAGATATACAGGTAGATATAGATTATAGGGATTAAAATATCAATATGTCTATTGATATTTGTAATAGATGCCTCCATAACAGCCAATTAATCTATCAGGATGTATATATATATGTATATATATATGTCTATATAACTCTACAGATGATAGAGACATAGATGATATCGATCTTAGTTCCCATTTCCCTTGTTAGTCTATCTGTTTTTTATTATAGTACTTAAATTAGCTACATGATTTTGACATAATGGCATTTATTCTCCCCAGAAGCAGGTACATGTCAGAATTCAAAATATATTTTTCTCCTGGCATAGAATTATTAAATATAAACAACATATATTAACCAAAGAGCACATAATAATGCATGTAAACTTCTACTGGGCAGCTTAAAATTCCTTGCTCTTCTAGAACTAGGAAATCTTTCAAATGGAGAAATGGAAACTCAGGTCCATGAAGGTGAACCTATAGCATGCGTGCTGGAGGGGGCTGCTCCCTTCCCCTCTCTACTGTGCCTGCCGGCATCACCTGTCCCTCTGTCCAGAAGCCCAATGGGAGCTCTTCCTCCTTCCCTTGTCTAGGGTAAGGGGGTGGCTCACATGCAGTGGGAGGGCACAGTTTGGGCACTCAGTCTCCAAAGGGTTCACCATTACTACCCTAGATTATACACAGCTGTAATTCTCCCTT
>NW_025341544.1:0-2699 GCF_016433145.1 Gracilinanus agilis | reverse complement strand
CCCACGACCCCGAGGGCCCGCCCCCGGGACCCGCCCCGCGCGAAAGAAGCCCCGTTGCCAGGGAACTACTTTTCCCGACATTTGACCGGCTCGGCTCTCGGGAGAGAGGGATAGACACAGTTTGTTGTCGGCGCCTGCGTGGTACCATGGGAACCGCGGGGTGGGGGGGGGCCATGGAGGTCCCAGAGCAAGCTGGCTCCGCCCCCTGACTGGGGAAGGAAGCGGGGAAGGAGGAGCTTAGAGAGCTGGGAGGTTCTGGGGAAGCTTGGGAGGGATTCCGAGGCTTAGCCTTAGAAGAGTCCTCGCTGTTTACCTTTCCCTGGGTGGCGGGACTTGGAGCTCGCAGTGGGGAGGACCTAGGTTCCAATCCTACCCAAGATGCTTATTAGCCGTGGGACCCTTGGGGAGACACTGAACCTCAGTTTCCTTTCTCTTAATTGATTATGACCATAGCCCCCCGCCTCCTGGCGTGGTAGTGAGCCCTTCTCAGGGTTAGTGAACTCTTCTCTGAAATAAGAGCGAGCCTATACATAGATAGCTCCTTAAGGTTTGCGAAGCACTTTACCCTCTGTTATCTCATTTGATCCTCGGGATTCTGTCCTGAGCCCTCTTCTCTTCTCCTTCTACGCTACTTTATGGTGGTCTCATCAATTCCCACGGAGAAGGAAATGGCAAACCATTCCAGTATCTTTGACGAGAAAACCCCATGGACGGTGCCGGCGTGCTGTGGCCCACGAAGACCCACTGAACAACCAAATGCTGATAACGCTCAAATTTCCTGCCCCAGATCTCTCTGCTGACCTCCATTAAGACATCAGACATCTTTTAACTAAACGGTCCAAAACAGAAAGCATTATCTTTCCCTTTAAACTCTGACCCTCCCCCACTTGCCCCATTATTGTAAAGGGCAACGGCATTCATTCTCCAATCCTCCGGCCTCACAACCTAAGTGTTATCCTGTTTTCCCCACCTCCACCCAACCCCAATCAAACTATTACCAAGGTCTGTAGATTTCACCTCCGCATAATCTCTAGTCAGTTTCCCTCTGCAGCATCTCTTGTCCATTTCACCTCTGCAGCATCTCTTGTTAATTTCACTTATGAAGTTTCTCTCCTATATGCCTCCCTTCTCTCTTCTGACTTGGAAACCCTGGTGTAGATCTTCATCACTCCATGCTTGGATATTGCAACAGCTGCTGTTGGACCAGCCTGCTTCCAAGCCATCCTCCATTCAGTCACTAAAGTAATTTTCCTAAAGCAGATCTAATCATGTCACCCCCGCCTACTATTCAATAAATCCTCTGACTGTCCCCCATGCCTAGAATGCTCCCCCTCCTCATCTCTAACTATTGTCTTCAAGTCCCAACTAAGCTTCCACAGGGAGCCTTCCTTGCATCAGTGCCTGCCTTCTTTTCATGGTTTCCTATTTATCCTGTATGTAGCTTGTTTGTACGCACAGTGTTTGCTTCTTGTCTCCTCAGTTAGATTGAGAGCTCCTTGACTGCAGGGACTGTCTTTTTCCTCATTTTGCGTCCTCAGTGCTTAGCAGAGTGTCTAGTTTATTGACTGACAATGCTGAGAGGTAGATGCTATTATTCTCATTTTACAGAGGAGGAAACTGAGCCAGAAAGGTTAAGTTAAATGTCTTGCTGAAGGGTAGGTAACACAACTGGTAAAGTATCTGAGGCCAAATTTGAACTCAGGTCTTCCTGACCCCAATAGTCTTAGCCAGAACTAGCACCTGCCTCACAGGGTCATTTTTAAATCACTTAAACTCTCAGTCTGTTTCCTCATCTGTAAAATGGGAATAACCAAATCAATCAATAAACATTGTCTACTATGTTCCAGGCTCTGTGCTAAAAACTGGGGGTTCAAAAAAGGGGGGGAAAGCCAGTCCCTACCCCTGACGAGCTTCCAATGTAATAACAGCACAAACCTCCCAGGGTTGTTGTGAGGGTCACATGAGATAATATATAAAAGCACATTGCAAACTTTAAAGTCTATAGAACATTTAGCTATGATTTTTACAGAAGAGGAAACTGAGGATCAAACTAAATGACAGTTCAATTCAACAACAAGCATCTATTAATCACCTTTAATAAACAGCATTGTGCTAGGTACTGGACTTTCAAAGACAAAAAGGAAAAACAATTCCTGACTTCAGGGAACTCATATTCTCCTGAAGATATCATAACATGGAAACAGATACGGTAATGCAAGCTAATTTGAGAAAAGATGATCACTAATGATGGGAAAGAGGGGGAATCAGGAAAAACTAAATGGAGAAGGTTAAATTTGAGTTGAGCTTCGAAAAGCATAATGTGAGGTAGGACAACATAATCCATATATAGCCAAAAGCTCAGAACTCTAAACTCTGACTTTGGTTGCAGAAGACAGCCTTGACTTCATGCCACAACACTTTGTATAGTATATTAAAAAAAAACAAAAAACAAAAAAAACAGAAAGGACTTACAGGGGCAGCTAGGTAGCACAGCAGATAGAGCACCACACTTAGAGTTGGGAGGACTTTGATTCAAATCTGGACTCACACTTCCTAGCTGTGTGACCTTGGGTAAGTCACTTAACTCAGATTATTTACTCCTTGCTAATACTGTCTTAAAATTGATACTAAGATTGAAGGGAAGAAGGAGGGAGGGAGGAAAAAGGAAGGAAGGAAGGAAGGAAGGAAGGAAGGAAGGA
>NW_025341543.1:0-2029 GCF_016433145.1 Gracilinanus agilis | reverse complement strand
TATAACTTATACATGTACCTTCTTGTAATACATATTTCCATATTCCTCATGTTGTAATAGAAGACTTAGTACACATACAATTGAAATCTCATGAAGGAAGTATCATGGAAGATGGCATGCTTTCATCTGCACTCAAGACTCCAATTGTCCCTTCTTTGGTTGTGGATAGCAATTTCATCATGAGTGGCTTGTGGTTATATTGCTTTGCTGAAAATGGTTTATTCTTCAAAGGTGATTATCTTAAAATTATTCTGTTACTGTATACTTTGTTCTTCTGGTTCTGCTCAATTCACTTTGTATTAATTTATATAAATTTTTTCATAGTTTTCTAGATTTATCATATTCATTGTTTCTCATGGGACAATAGTATTCCATTAGAACTTTATACCACATCTTATTCATTTTTTGAAATGATGATCAAACCCTCAGTTTCCAGTTCTTTGCCACTACAAAAAAGAGCTGCTAAAAATATTTTGCTACAGGTAGGTCTTTTTCCACTGTATTAGATCTCTTTGGGATACAGACCCAGTAGTGTTATTTCTGGGTCAAAGGGAATGCATAGTTTTGTAGTCTTTTGAGCCTGGCTCCATATTGTTCTCCAGAATAATTTGTATTAGTTCACAGTTGCACCAACAGTAGTATATTAGTGCCCCAATTTTTCCTTACCCCCTCCAACATTTGTCATTTTCTTTTTTGGTCATTTTAGCTAATCTTTTAGATGTGATATAGTACCTCAGAGTAGTTTAATATGTATTTCTCTAATAATTAGTGATTTGGAACATTTTTTTTCATGACTGTGGAGAATTTTATTGTCTTCTCATGAGAACTTACTGTTCATAACTTTGAATTCCTTGTATTCTAATATATTTCACTCAGCTCTCCATTTGAGAAATGAGGCTTTTTTATCAGAGATAATTGATTTAATTTTCCCCAAAATTTGTTTCTCTTTTAATCATGGTTGCATTGGTTTTGTTCATACACAATCTTTTTTTAAATTTTTGGAAATAATCAATTTCATTTTTTATGCTGTTGGCTGTATTCTCATGATTCTCTATATCTTCATTCATAAATTCTTCCCTTATCATCTGACAAACTTTTCCATGTTACCATAACTTGTTTATTATGTCACCCTTTATTTCTACACCAAGAATCCATTTTTGCTTTATTCTGGTGTGTGGTGTGAGATGTGAGTCCATGCCTCATTTCTGCTTCACTGTTTTCTAGTTTTCCCATTTTTTGTCAAATAGTAGCTTCTTTCCCCAGGATCTTGAATCATTGGGTTTGTTGAATATTGAATTGCTATGGAATTAACTTCAATGTGTTGATTATCTAATCTATTCCATTGATTTCCCACTGATCCTCAGTGTCATTTTCTTTAATGAAATTGTTGATTGCTTTTCTGATTTTTTCTTGGAGCCATTCATTTTTTAGGACAAGATTAATGTGATCAGTTTTGTGAAGGTGCCATGTATTGCTAAAAGTTCATTGCCTTCTATTCCCATTCAGTTTTCTCCAGAGATTTATCATATCCAATTCTAAACTTCTATATGCCTCCTTAACATTTTCTTGTTTATCTTTTTGGTTGGATTTATCTACTTCTGATAAAGGAAGATTGAGCTCCCAAACTAATAATGTTTTACTATCTATTTCTTCCAGTGACTTATCCAAATTTTCTTTTAAGAATCGGGATGCCATGCCATTTAGCGAATTTAAGTTTAATACTGATGTTGTTTCATTGTCTATGGTGCCTTTTATCATAATGTAATGTCTTTCCTTATCTCTTTTGATTAGCTTAATTTTACTTTTGCTCTGTCTGAGACCATAATTGCTACCTCTGCTTTTTTTTTTTAACTTTTAGCTAAGGCTTAGTGGATTCTATTCCAGCCTCTTACTTTTTTCCTTTGTATTTCTCCCTCTTTAAAATGTGTTTCATGTAGACAGTTTATTGTGGAATTCTGGTTCTTAATATACTCTGCTATCCTTTTACATTTTGTGGATGAGTTCATTCCATTTCCATTCACAATTATGA
>NW_025341542.1:0-1115 GCF_016433145.1 Gracilinanus agilis | reverse complement strand
AGGTCTAATTGCTCAAATATAAAAGGAGCTAAATCAATTGTATAAAAAAATCAAGCTATTCCCCAATTGGTAATTGGGCAAGGGACATGAATAGGCAATTTTCAGATAAAGAAATCAAAAGTATCAGTAAGCCCATGAGAAAGTGTTCTAAATCTCTAATAATTAGAGAAATGCAAATCAAAACAACTCTGAGGTACCACCTCACACCTATCAGATTGGCTAAAATGATAGCAGGGGAGAGTAATGAATATTGGAGGGGATGTGGCAAAATTGGGACATTAATACACTGCTGGTGGAGTTGTGAACTGATCCAACCATTCTTAATGGCAATTTGAAACTATGCCCAAAAAGCGATAAAAGAATGCCTGCCCTTTGATCCAGCCATACCATTGCTGGGATTGTACCCCAAAGAGATCAAAGATAAACAGACTTGTACAAAAATATTTATAGCTGTGCTCTTTGTGGTGGCAAAATACTGGAAAGCAAGGGTATGCCCTTCAATTGGGGAATGGCTGAACAAATTGTGGTATACGCTGGTGATGGAATACTATTGTGCTCAAAGGAATAATAAACTGGAGGAATTCCATGTGAACTAGAAAGACCTCCAGGAATTGATGCAGAGTGAAAGGAGAAGAGCCAGAAGAACATTGTACATAGAGACTGATACACTGTGGTAAAACCGAATGGAATGGACATCTGTACTAGCAGTAATACAATGACCCAAGATAATTCTGAGGGATTTATGGAAAAGAACGCTACCCACATTCAGAGGAAGAACTATAGGAGTGGAAACACAGAAGAAAAACAACTGCTTGAACACTTGGGTTGATGAGGACATGATTGGAGATATAGACCACACCAATGCAACTATCAATAATATGTAAATAAATCTTGACTGACCACACATGTTAAAACCAGTAGAAATGCAAGTTAGCTATGTGGAGGATTTGAGGGGTTGAAGGGTAAAGTAAAAACATAAATTATGTAACCATGGAAAATTTTTCTAAAAATAAAATTAAAGTAAATGTGAAAAAAAAGATGCCACTTTTGTCAGGCTAGATAAATTTTTGTAGAATGGTACTTACAGACCAGAGTAACTGAGAGAACATTAAGCT
>NW_025341541.1:0-1286 GCF_016433145.1 Gracilinanus agilis | reverse complement strand
GAATGAGAGTAAGAGATTACTAATAGGTAATACTTAAACTTTACTCTTGGTGGAATGAATTCTGAGAGAGAAGAGCATCTAGATCCATTGTGCAAAGAATTCTATCTTACCCTATAGGGAAGTTGAGAGGGGAAAACCATGGGGAGGTGTGTGTGGCAAGGAATACCAAAAAAGGAGTGAAAGAGTTTGGGGAGGGAATTTAGTAGACCTTAAAGAAAATTTTGATGGGAATAAAAAGGGAGGAGGTGGGAAGGGAAGTAAAATAAGGGTAGGGGATTAGGAGGACTTATTAAAAGTAAAACACTGGTATAGAAGGAAATAGTAAAAGAAGAAAGGGTAGGAGTAAAAGAGGAAATCAAGATGATGGGGAATACCCAGTTGCTAATTATAACTCTAAATGCAAATGGGATGAACTCATCCATAAAATGGAAGCAGATAGCAGAGTGGTTAGAAACTAAAATCCTGCAATGTGTTGTCTATAAGAAACACACATGAGGCAGGTAGATATACACAGGGTAAAGGTAAGAGGGTAGAATAAATTTTATTGGACATCAACTGAGAAAAAGAAGATAGGAGTCACAATCATGATATCTGACAAAGTCAAAGTATAAATAGATTTTATTAAAAGAGATATGGAAGATAATTACATCTTGAGAAAAGGCAGTATAGACAATGAGGAAATAGCAATACTCAATATATATGCACCTAGTGTTATAGCATCCAAAATTTTAAAGGAGAAAATATTGGAAGTTAAGGAGGAAATAGATAGGAAAACTATACTAGTGAGACATCTGAACCTTCCTCTATCAGATCTAGATAAGTGAAACACAAAAATCAATAAGATAGAGGTAAGAGATGTGAATGAAATTTATAAAAATTAGAGTTAATAGATATATGGAGAAAAATAAATAGGGACAAAGAGGAATATACCTTCTCAGCAGTACATGTTACATTCACAAAGGGTGACCATGTAGTAGGTCATAGAAACATGGCAAACAAGTGCAAAAAAGCAGAAATAATAAATGAGAACTTTTCTGTTCATAACATAATAAAAATAATACTTAGTAAGAGTACATGGAGAGGCAAATAAAAATTAATTGGAAATTAAATAATATGATTCTCCAAAACTGGTTGGTTAAAGAACAAATCATAGAAACAATGAATAATATCATTGAAGAGAATGACAATGAGGAGATATCATATGAAAATCTATGGGATGAGACCAAAGACGTACTCAGGGGAAAATTTATATCCCTGAGTGCATATATAAACAAATCACAGAGGAA
>NW_025341540.1:0-2004 GCF_016433145.1 Gracilinanus agilis | reverse complement strand
CCCTCCCTCTCTCTCTCTCTCTCTCTCTCTCTCTCTCTCTCTCTCTCTCTCTCTCTTTCTTGCTGTCTTATTAACAACTCTAAGATGGAACAGCAAAGGCTAAGAAATGATGTTAAATGACTTATCTAGTGTCACACAATTAGGAAGTGACTGAGGTCAGATTTGAACCCAGGGTCCTCAACTCCAGGACTGGTGCTCTATCCACTGAGTTACCAAACTGCCCATCATGATCACTTTTGTGTAGCACAAAAAGTTTAGTATTTGTTATCAGAGGTTCTAGTTCAATTACTGGGAGGCATTAGGCAAGACAAATTCTCTTTTTGGACCCAAGTCTTCTGAGGCAGGTAGGTGCTTCAGTGGATAAAACAGTGGGCTAGGTGCCAAGAACACCTGAGTTCAAATTGATCTCAGACACTTACTAGCTATGTGACCCTTGGCAAGTCACTAAAGCTCTGTCTCAGTTTTCTAAATTATAAAATGAGAACAATAATGACACCTGCCTCCCGGGGTTGTTGTAAGTATTGAATGCACTCGTATTTATAAAGCATTGAGTACGTGAATAAATGTTCAATTTTTAAAAATCATTATCATAATGGATGACAATATGCAATATTTTTCCTATTGAAAACATTAGAAAATATAGGAATAAAAGGTCCTTTCCTCAAAATAATAAATAGTATTCATTTGAAACCATCAACAAGTATCATTTGCAATGGGAATATGTTAAATGCCTTCCCAATATAAGATCAGGATTGAAGCAGGGATGCCCATTATCACCACTACTATTTAATATTGTACTAGAAATGCTAGCAATATCAATTGGAAAAGAAAAAGAAATTGAAGGGATCAAAGTAGACAATGAGAAAACTAAACTATCACTCTTTGCAGACGACATGATGGTATACCTAGAGAATCAGAGAAAGTCAACTAAAAAGCTAGTAGAAAAAATCAATAACTTCAGCAAATTTGCAGGGTACAAAATAAACTCACATAAATTAGCAGCATTTCTATACATTTCCAACAAAATCCAGTAGCAGGAGCTAGAAAGAGAAATTCCATTTAAAATTACTCTAGATAATATTAAATATCTGAGAATCTACTTGCCAAGACAAATTCAGGAATTATATGGACATAACTACAAAACACTCTTCACACAAATAAAACTAGATCTAAACAATTGGAAAAATATCAATTGCTCAAGGGTAGAATAAGCTAATATAATAAAAATGATAATCTTACCTAAACTAATTTACTACTTCAGTGCTATAACTATCAAACTACAAAAAACTTTTTTATGGAATTAGAAAAAAAGTATCACAAAGTTCATCTGGAAGCACAAAAGATCAAGAATATCAAGGGAACTAATGGAAAAAAAGTAAAGAATGGAGGCCTACTAATACCAGATCTCAAACTATACTATAAAACAATGATCATCAAAACAAAATGATATTGTTTTAGAGATAGAAGGGTGGATCAATGGAGAGACTTAGGGCAAATGACAGTAGCACGATAGTGTTCAACAAAAAATATACCCGCTGTTGGGACAAGAATCCACTATTTGACAAAAACTTCTCAGAGAAATGGAAAACAGTATGGGAGAACTTAGGTTTAGATCAATGTCTTATACCCTATACCAAGACTAATTCAAAATGGGTAAATAACTTAAATTTAAAGTATGAAATCATAAACAAATTAGGTGAACATATAATAGTATATCTGTCAGATCTATAGGAAAGGAAGAAATTTAAGACCAAGTAAAAAACAGAGAACACAACAAAATATAAAATAAATAATTCTGGTTATATTAATTTGAAAAGTTTATATACAAACAAAACCATTGTAATCAAAATTATAAAGGAAGCAACAAATCAGGAAAATTTTTATATAAAAAATACCTCTGACAGTTTAATTTCCCAAATTCATGAGCTAAGTCAATTGTACAAAAAAACAAATCCTACCCCAATTGACAAATGGTCAAGACACATGAATAGGCAGTTTTCAGAT
>NW_025341539.1:0-1095 GCF_016433145.1 Gracilinanus agilis | reverse complement strand
TTTGTGTTTATCATACACTGTCTTGCTGATGTCACTTACCCCAAGTCATTCCCAACTTATGTACTTTTTAAAACCAGTACTAAATAGTTTTAATGGTTTCTTTTTCATAAGATAATTTGATGTCTGAAAGTGCTAACTTTCCTGCATTTCTACCTTTTTTCATTGTTTCCATTCATATTCTTGATTTTTTGCTTCTCCAAATGAATTTTGTTATTTTATCTCACTCTGTAAAATATCACTTTTATAATTTATTCAACAGACTTCCTTTCTGTTATTTCTTTTTTTTGTGAGTTGTGTGGCTCCCAGTTGGTTCTGTCTGTGGAATTAGAAACATAAAGAATGAATTCTATTTGAGTGTATAATAGGAAAAATTAAGGTTTCTTGGAAGACTCCACTAGTCTTATCTATCTTTGGGTTTCCATTATGAAATTATATTAGAAATTAAATTAAAATACTAATACTCAGGGAAGAACCTATGATGATAGATCAATCCAGAGTTTGACTCTGTAGTACGTACTAGATGAGTATCTACTGAAGTATTTTTCTGCATCATATTAATAAAGAAGAGAAAGCTCCTAATAGATAATAATCTTCTTTCAACAGAATGTTATCATATTTCTCCCCGATCAAGGCTTTGAATTAAATTATTTATTTTAAGCCAATGCCCAGGTAAGTATTAGATTCTGTCTCTCCTTCTCCTTATGTCCACTGATTCTAGTTATTACAAATTTTATTCTTTACTTTAAAAAAAAGACATTTTGTTTTCTCAATTACATATATTAACAATTTTTTTCAACATATATTTCCAAAATGATAAAATCCTAATTGTCTCCTCTCTTCCCTTCGCTCCCCTTTCCTCCCTCCCGGAGATAGTAAGGAATTTGATTTGCATTATACATGTATTATCATGCAAAAAACATTATTATTCATATATTCCATATTGTTGTAAGAGTACTTATATAAAACCAAAACAATAAAAACCAAATAAACTTTAATGAAAAAGATCACATGCTTTGACCTACATTCTAACTCCAACAAATTCTTTTTTTGGAGATGGATAGCATTCTTTGTCATAGGTCCTTCAGAATTGTTCTG
>NW_025341538.1:0-1278 GCF_016433145.1 Gracilinanus agilis | reverse complement strand
AGCAAGGAGTAACTCTTTAGCTGTCTTTGTACTTCTCACCCTAGACTACTCTCCCCTTTTATACCTGCTCTGTAGCTCCTGACTCACAGAAATATCCCATTTGCAAAATGATCACCAATATTGTCCTAATAACAAAGGTCAGCAATGAATAAGTCCTTTTCATTATATGTCTATATATTTCCAACAAAAGTACAGTCTTTCCTTTATTGTTAGAATTTCTTGAAGCTGGTCTTCATTTTGTCCAATTCTGTATATTCTAAAATGCTCCTGGGATCCTTGACTACTACCATTTTGGTACATCTAAGTTGTAAGGAATTTACCATCCCCTGAAGCAATATGTTTCACTTTCAGAAAGTGAATTATCAGGATATATGAAGAATGAAAATTGGCCTCTTTATCACTTCAACAGTTTTGAATTTCCTAGGTTTGTTTGTTTGTTTTCACCAAGGCCAAGTAGAACCATTACCTCTTCAAAATGGCAGTCTTTATCAACCATCTAAATATCTCATTGTATCTCTTTTGGCCTCTTTAAGTATTCTTTTCTCCAGACACAAACATACTTTGTTCTTTCAACTGAGTTTTACACTTCTGGCTCATTATCTGGATCAACTGTTCTTGATGAGCTCCTTTTCTTGCCAAAGTCCATATTAAAATAGTGTGGTAGAAATGGTATCTGTTTAAATAATCTGGGGAGCTTTTCCTCAAATGGCAAAGGGAGGCCAGGCCATTGTTGGTAGTTTCAGTTGGGCTAAAGGATTAAGCTTGAACGGGGCTTTTCCTTCCTTCTTATCTGGAATTGTGAAACTTCAGGTGCTGGCAGTTTAGCTATATTCTCCTTGCTGTGTTACATATTTGTCTGATCCACCTTTGCTGCCGTGGTAAATATGGTGGTGGAAAATAAAGAAGCACACATTTATATATGAGGAAATTGAGGCTGAAAGACAAAGTGATTTGTCTAGAGCGAAACACCTAGAAAGTATACAAGGAGGGAGAGGTTGCAAAAATTGGTGAAATTAGTCTACTTAAACCAGTGATTCCCAAAGTGGGCGCCACCGCCCCCTGGTGGGTGCTGCAGTGATCCAGGGAAGTGGTGATGGCCACAGGTGCATTTATCTTTCCTATTAATTGCTATTAAAATTTAAAAAAAAAAAATTCCAGGGGGCTAAGTAATATTTTTTTCTGGAAAGGGGGCGGTAGGCCAAAAAAGTTTAGGAACCACTGACTTAAACTGTGTAATTCATATCCCTGGGGCAAATGTTCATTTTTCTTGACAAAGAG
>NW_025341537.1:0-1549 GCF_016433145.1 Gracilinanus agilis | reverse complement strand
GAGGTGAAGGTGTCCATTTTGGAGGAAGTGCAATCTCAATACTTCCTTTGAACTCTTCCTTTGTAAACCTGAGAAACTGACTAGCAGCCCTCTAGTCAGTTTCAAGCCATTCTTGGCTAGCCCTAACCTTTGTCTGTAGAAGTGCCCTTCCTACTTTGAAGGGTTCAGTCTGTTTCCCTTAAGTGTCTCTGTCCCAAGCCTGTGTCCTAGTCTGGGTCTCCCAGGCTGTAGCTGTTTGCCCAAAATATCTCATCCTCTCCCTTGTAACTCTATACCTCCGTGTTTATATTCCCTAAACTCAGCCATTCCCTTGCTTCTCCTACCACTTCAATTTACCACCTTTACCATTATACCTTCCTTATTCACTTTACTGCTTTAAGGATTCACAAACCCCTATCCGCAGTATCTTCTCCTTATTCACATCTACCTTTAGTTCCTTGCCTGCCTTATCCTCTATTACAACCCTATCTTCAGCCTATTCCCTTAATTACCTCCAGCCTTTGGTCCCATATCGCCCCATTACCTCAGTATCTTATTACATCCCTGCCATATTCCCTTATTATATCCAGCTACTACCCCTAATCCTCTTATTACACTGCTAATTTCCTTTATTACATCAGACAAACATGTTTTTATTAAATGAAGCCTTCTTTAGTGCAGGAAGGGAAGAGAGGGGAGAAGATACCTGGGAACTCTAATGTAACCAAATAATCTATTGGGGAAAAAAAAGAAATAGAATATCCTGATCCTAGTCTCAGTTCTTCCTCTAACTCCCTTGGGGACTTTGGGTAAGCCACTTTCCTTCTTTTATAATTCTCTCATCCACTGAATTACCTTGGGAAAGTCTTGGACCTCGTATTTTTCCTCTGTAAAATGAGGCAGAAATGGAGGAGGACTAAGACCTCCTCCAGCTTTAATTGTATCTCATAAAACAAAAGTCTTTGGTCACTGTAAAGGGAATTTAGGATAATAGATTTAGAGTCAGGCTAGATCTTAGATGTCATCTGGTCCAACACCCTCATTGCTGGAGATGAAGAATGTGAAACTCAGAGAGATGACTTGCCTAAGGTCACCTAGGTAGTAAGTGACCAAGACCAGACAAATCCTTTAGAGATCCTAATCCAGTACTCTTTCCTGGACCAAATGCCTCTGGGTCAGGCATCAAGATAAGTAGAGGAGGTACTTTGGGAGGTGCTACCTATCAACCATCTCCCTATCTCCTGACAAAGTCATTGTTGGCTAGTCACTAGAATCTTCTCACTTTGAACTCATCTTACCTCTGTGTACCTATCTTCATAGGGTTTAAAACCAAAAAGGGCCTTAGAGACCATTCTAGTCTAACATTTTCATTAAAAAAAATATTTTGGGGGTAGCTAGGTGGCTCAGTGGATTGAGAACCAGGACTAGAGATAGGAGATCCTGGGTTCAAATCTGGCTTTGGACTCTTCCCTGCTGTGTGATCCTGAGCAAGTAACTTAATCCCCATTGCCTAGCCCTTACCACTCTTCTGCCTTGGAGCCAATGTACAGTATTGACTCCAAGATGGAAG
>NW_025341536.1:0-1102 GCF_016433145.1 Gracilinanus agilis | reverse complement strand
TAAAATGGAATTCCTGAAAATCAGAATAGACTAAAGAGAAATCAGTGACACCATGAGTCAATGAGACATATAAGAATTGGAAAAAATAGAATAAAATGAAAGACATTTGATTTTTAAAAATCTGACCTAGAAAACAGTTTAAAGAAAACTAAATTAAGAATCACTGGACTTCCTCAAAACTGTTAGAAGAAAAGCCAGGAAATTACATTTCAATGTAAATCAAAATAACTCTGAGGTACCACCTCACACCTAGCAAATTGGCCAATATGGTAGCAAACGAAAGTGATAAATGTTGGACAGGATGTGGCAAAATTGGGACACTAATACACTGCTGATGGAGTTGCAAATTAATCCAACCAATCTGGAGGGCAATTTGGAATTATACCAAAAGGGCTTTAAAAGAATGCCTGCACTTTGATCCAGCCATACCACTGCTAGGTTTGTATCCCAAAGAGATAATAAGAAAAAATACATGTACAAAAATATTTCTAGTTATGCTTTTTGAAGTGGCAAAAAATAGAAAATGAAGGGGTGCCCATCAATTGGGGAATGGCTGTACAAGTCGTGGCATCTGATGGTGATGGAATAGTATTGTGCTGAAAGGAATGATGAACTGGAGGAATTCCATGTGAACTGGAAAGACCTCAAGGAATTGATAGAGAAAGAAAGGAGTAGAATCAGGAGAACATTATACACAGAAACTGAAACACTATGGCACATTTCTATAGCAAGTGTGATTTTTTACGGGATGGGGTTGCTAGCCCCACGCCCAACCCTCCTCCTTTTTCAGCCGGGCTTGGGACCACAAGATATGACAAGAGACGGTTCATTCACGATATGACCGAAGAAGCAGAAACAGCAGCTGGACAGGGGAACATGAAGAGGCTATACGAAATAACAAGAACTCTATCGGGAAAGAACTACAACCCTAGCAAGCCAGTGAAGGACAAGACTGGCAAGACAATAACAAGCGATGCAGGGCAGAGAGCCAATGGGCAGAGCATTTCGAAGAAATCCTGAGCCGACCGCCTCCACCAACTGTTCCGGACATACCACCAGCCACCGAACTGCTTCAGGTGAACACGGGCCCACCTACCAAAGT
>NW_025341535.1:0-2561 GCF_016433145.1 Gracilinanus agilis | reverse complement strand
AGGGTATACAGGATCTATCAGATGTTCCTGGGTTAGGAGTGACAAAGGCAAAAAGGAGCAGGGAATTTCCCTGTTTACAGTTTGCCTGGGTTAAAGGATTCAGTGTCCATGCCATCTCTGTGCAATGTCCATGTCAAACAGAGGATTGACACAAGCAGCCATGGGGTATGGGAAACTCTGAAACACTGAGTGGAAGATGGAACACAGAGGAGAGACAGTGGGCAAAAAACTGGGTGAGAGAAGATGAGATCAAATGGCTCACAGAGTTAATAAGCATTGATTAGCTATTTAATGGGTTATAGGTTGTATAGCACAGGGAATATGAATACAAGAAGAAAGAAAGATAGTCCCTGCCCTCTAGTACTTATGTTATTTGGGGAAAAAACATCATAAAAACTTGAAATATATTTTGGAGTGGTTCGGGGTAGAGAGGGACAATGGTAGAAAAAGTCAATATTGTAACACATGACTCTACCTTCATAGGTATCATTAGTTAAAAGACAGGCAGATAGACCCACAGATAGGGCGGGAGGAAGATAAACATGTTCAGAGAATAAGGAGAGAGGGAGAGTAAAGATTTACTGAATTCTATCTAAGTAAGCCAAGTAAGGGACTAATGACTGAGTTTTAAAATATAAGCAATCAAGAAATAAATTCTCTGACATCACTGAGTTTACATTCCTTGGGGAAAGAGGTCACTTGAATGAAACCTGTAAGAGATAGAGTAGGGTATAATTTAGAGCTGTTAGCCACCATGAAATTCATAATCATGAAAAGGTGCATAAATATTTGGAGTTCAGTATACCAGAGACCACAAAATATCTATATGCATTCATTTATAATGTTTGCCTTAAAAAATGAAGATAAATTTTAATAAATGGAATGTTACTTGGTGCTCATGGCTGGGTCAAGCCAATATCATAAAAATGAAAATATTTCCAGAGTTAACTTAGAAATGGCAATGACGCAATCAAAATGATACATTACAGACCTCATTAAAATTACAAAACTCACATGGTAAAAAGCCTAAAATATCAATAAAAATTATGAAAAAATAGTTCAGCATATCAATTATGTCTTCAGAAGTCAAACAATAGTATTAAGAATCAGTCATCAAAACATAAAGGACTGGTTAAAAAAACAGAGAAACAAATCAATGGAAAAGACTAGGCATGAGAGAACCAGCATTAATGAGACTTCATGTCCTATGATAAATCTGAACACATATGTTACTTAAAAATGAATTTTTTTATTAAAATGTGTTAAACAGCAAAAGATTGAAAATTAGGTTTAGATCAGTAGCTTACAGTCTATTCCAAAATAAATGCTAAATGTATATGGGACCTTTATATTAGGAATTTTAACATTAAATAAATGAGAAAAATATTTATAATATCTGCCTTTCACAGCTATGGGGAGAAGCTGAATATTAAATATAGTCTGCACACACCAAGATACTATTTATCCTATCAAACAATTCATAGATTAATCAGATCTTCTTCAAGGCATAGCAAGAGATAGTCAACTTAAAAGGAGGAAACCTGCAAATGAGAGAGAGAGAAAATGATAGTGAGATAGAGAGAGAGAGACAGAGAGAGACAGCAAGAGAGAAGGAGGGAAATATTAAGAGATATGAAAATCCAGAATTAAAGAAACAGATACATAAAATGAGAAAGATTAAAGAACAGAGAGACAGATAGAAAGACATAGGAACTGAAAAGATGAGAAAGCTCAAGGACAGAGACAGAGAATAAGGCAGAGGGAGATAAAGAATCAAAGAGACTGAGAGTTGGAGATGTAGTGACAGAGAAAGGAGGAGATTGAGAAAGAAGGAGGTAGAGAGGTTAAGAGAGAAACAGAGAATGTGATAGAGACAGAGGGGGAGAGAGAGAAAGGAATAATGAAGTAAAGAAAAGTAAAATGAGAAAGAGGCAGAGACATAAAGAGACCAAAAGTTAGAGATAAGAGTAAGAGAGAAAAAGAAAAACAAAGGTATTGAAAGGCAGATACTTAAAAAGAGGCTAAAAGAGAGAGATAAAGACCTGGGTAGAGAGAGATATTTAGAGCCATGAAGTTCAAGAGATGGAGAGACAGAGATACATAGAGGGAAAAATTAAGAAACAGACATAGGGAGAAAGAGATATAGTGATAAAGAAACTGAAAAAGATATTAAGTGACAGGGAGAGAGCCAGAGATTAATGCAGAGGGAGACGGAGGGACAAAGACTGAGTGATCGAAAGATAGTGATAGAAAGGAGAAAGTGAGGGATAAAGATGGAGAGGGGTTATGAGAGAAACAAACAGAAAGTGATAGGGAGAGCGAGAAATGAATGATGAGGAAAAGAATAACATGAGAAACAGAAGACTAGGGGAGGAGATCAGTTTTTGGTGTTTATAAGTGGTAGTGATTGGCACAGTGGTTTAGATTTGATCCCAGAGGTAATAGTGAGCCAGTGGGATTTTTTGAGCCTAGAATTGACTTTTACTTTCTCCTCCACCCTCTCTCTCTTCCTCTCTCTCTCTCCCTCTCTCTCTCTTCCTCACTCTCTCTCTCTCTTCCTC
>NW_025341533.1:0-7102 GCF_016433145.1 Gracilinanus agilis | reverse complement strand
TCTCCTCCTCCTCCTCCCAAACACCAGGGGAAAAAAAAGAGAAAAAAATCCCAAAGGTAAACTCAAAACTACTTCTTTGAGGAAGCGATGATTTCGGTGTGTTCGTCTGACAGTGACACGGATGCCGATAAAGCCCTCCTGAGGGGATCTTCTCCACACAGACTGGATACCTTCTCATTCTCTTAACATCTTGGAGACAAAACAGGACCTTGCTGGCTTCTCTGATGAAGTCATCTTTCCCTCGAGAAGAGGTTGCCTCATGGCCATTTTCCTCCTCATTCACTGGGTCCAGAGACTCGGGATTTGGATTTTCTGATTGGACTCAATAGGAGGAGGCACCAGGGAAGAACTGGAGAGTGTAAGAGTCATTTTTTCTTTTCCTCAGGGAAAAAAGGATAATTCTACAAGGTTCTACAATTGTAGCATGGCAATAGAAGCTCCCTTCTTCTTCACAAAGAAAATCAGAAGGTGCTGGGCAGGATGAGCCCTAAGCAACATCATAAAAAATGTGAAATGTACCATTTCTCAAGAGATAAGAAGGGATCCATTATTGATATGAGAGTCACCTGAGAATCCACTGCCTGTAGCCAGTTCATTGACTGGTGAAAGAAAAGGTTCATATCAGCAGCAAATTAGATAAGAGGATAGAGCTGAAAAAAGGACCCTTCAAGCAGCTTCAAGCAGTTCAGATCTGACCTTCTCAGAGGAGTCTTTGACTCTGAAAAATGAGAAATAGCTAAAATGTCAATGGTGGCTCTAATGATTTCTGATTCTCAGGGAAGTTTAATCAATATGAAACAATGGATATGAAGTGACCAAAAGTCTCGGGAAACTGTCTTAACTCACAAATCCTTGATCTCACTACCAAGAAGAGAAAAATGGCAGCCAAAGGCAATTGTAGCTTAGAGTATACAATCCTGTACAAAATACTGTAGAGGAGGAGACTGCACAATGTCAGCTCTCAAAATAACAAAAGCAATGGAGAGGAAAATGAGCCCATAGAGAGTTTGGCAAGAGACCCAAAACAGGTCATTCCAGGAGCATTTATGGCTTGCAAAAGGAACAGGGACTTTGGCAATGCAGGGCAAAGGTTGCCCTTCACCCTCCGGCATTTGCCAGGGGACTTCTGGAAAATTATTGAAGCTTCAGGGTAATTTGCACGGCCTGGCACCAATTGCCAGCTACATGGCAGGAGTGGAAAGGGCAAATGAAAAGCAGTAGTGTGCTTATTCACAGTTCTTACAAAGACTCAGCAAGAGGTAAGGACCACAGACCCAGGGAAAGGAATGAAAGGAATGTGTGTGTCCTGACCCAGTTAGAAGTGCGGATCAGGGACAAGGATGGGTAGAAAGGTCTCAACAATCACCTGAACATCCCTTTTCTGTTTTAGTCAGGTGTGCTCTAAGAGCTCCCTTACAAACAAGCTGAAAATAAGCCCCCAAATAAAAAATAAATACAAAGTAGCTGAAGATCTGGTGGTGATGGATCGGGAATTCAGAGGACCAGGAAAGATTTCATGTAGAAAGGATTGCTTTAACTGCATTTTGAAGAAAGAAAGAGAATCTGGGAGGTGGAGGTAAGAAGGGAGTACCTTTCAGACACAAGGGACAAAAAGAACATTGCAGAGATGGAAGATAGGATGCCATGTTTGAGGAACAGAAAGGCCAGTTTGGCTGAACCTTAGAGTTTGTATGACTCTTAAGTTACGTTGCAGGGATGTTGGAATAACGTATATTATATAATAAGGCTGGATAGATAGGTTGATATCTGTTTATAAAGTGCTTTAAAAGAATCACACTAGACTTTTATTTTACTCTAGAGGACATAAGGAATCCCTAATGTTTAATTAAGGAAGGGAAATGCATAGTTGTATCTGAACCTAAGGAAATCACTTTGGCAACTGTGTGGAGGAAAGATGGGCAGGGAGGCTGTTAAGAGCCATCACCATGGTCAAGGAAACAGGGATAAGGACATGAACCAAGATGGAAGTGACTGTGTGAATAGAAAAAAGCGGTTATGTATGAGAGACGTTGTAGAGATATTGTAGTGGCAAGATGGCACAAGTGATTGGCTATGAACATGGAGGAAGAGTGAGACGTCAAGGATATTGCCAAGGTTAGGAATCTGAAGGCTAAAAGATGGAGGATGCCTTCAGTGGAAAGAATTAAGTTTGGAACAGGTGTGAATTTGGAGGGGAAAGATGATAAGGTCCTCTCTGCCTATAGATTGAGTTCTTGATATCTCTGGGATATCCACTGTGAAATGTCTGATGGGTAGTTGGTGATATGAGCCTGAAGCTCAGAGGAAAAGCCAGGGCAAGATACAGTGATCTGTAAAATCTTCATAGACCTGATCAACTAGAGGAGATGGTGAAGTGACTGAGAGAGAATGTAGGAAGAGAACTTTGAATATCACAGTCATTTCTGAATATATCCTTCTCCTATCACCTACCCAGTAAGCCCTCCCTGGTATAATATCTGCTTATTCTTAGGTTTTTGTCTAGGTGAGAGATGTATAAAACGTGGCTCATATTCATAGTAATTCTCCCCTTAGAATTGTAGTTACAAAATGTCTACGTCCCCAGTTAAAGAATAAATCTCTGCTCTCGGGACATGGTAACCTAAAAACTCAATCAGTTAATAGATTCAAAAGATCACGAAAGTTAAGCAGTACATTAATGGTAAGGTGTAGAGGGATATGTGCTCACTCTGGCCTGGGGACCAGGTTTCCGATGCTGCCTGACACCTACTCCTAGGTGATTTGAGGCCAGGCATTCAACTTCTCTTGGCCTCAGTTCTCTCATCTGTAAAATGGGGAGGTTGGAAAAGGAGGTCTCTGAAGTCCCTTCCAGCTCTAGGTCTATGATCCTCTCATCTTCTTGCCTATTAGGGCGGAATCCATAAAGGCCATCTTTGCAAGGAAAAGACAGGCAACTATTTGTGGCAAGGCAGAAGAATGTCATTAAGACCAGATTCAGACATTCTACTTTATTCTCTGATAATCAATATCTAAAAACCCACCAGCTTTTGTGTTTGCTTCCTCTCCTCCCAACAGGGATGCTCCTTTCTTTGTGTATTTGGTTTCCCAGGAGAAAAGGCACCTGATGAGATTACCCATGCTTTGGAAAGTGCCATAATCATATTTGACTACTGTTCTGAGATCTTCAAAATCAGGTGAGCCAGAGAGCCAAGTTCTCCCAGCTGGGATGGGGAAATGGGCAGAAGAACAGAGCTTTGGGAAGGGATTGGACCAGCAGGGCCTTACATGGCAGCTTTCAAACATGGGCAGAGTCATTAGGATAATTGAGGACAAGGACATGATGTTGGCAGGGCAGAGCCAGAGCTGATACTCTTTCCTTAGTGCTCCATCTATTCAGGCCAACAGAAGGCACATGCTCTGGCTCAGCTCAAGCCTAACTCATGGCCGGTGGACGGTCATTCAGAGTTCAGGGCAGCAGAGGGATAGTCAGAGCATCGCACCAGTATCCAAAGATAATAAAACACTGAAAAAGCCTTTAGCACATTGGAGAAATCCTCCGGGGGCCCCTTCTGGAGGGACAAGGACATGGGACTGGCACTTCCTCCCCTAATGCGGCGGCTGGAGCTTGAGTAAGACCCACAGGATGAATCCTCCCTTGGCCTGTGATACTGTGACTAAAGCTTAAGTGAGAACCATGACTGAACATGGAGTAAGTAGTTGGAAAGCTGTCCATGAAGCCTGGCTTCCTGCTGAGTCCTGAAGTTTCCTCTGGAGCCCATGTAGCCCTGCCAGCTTCCCCTGGCAGTTGCCCTCCTTCCCTTCTCCCCCGAGCTCCCATCCTCCCAGTTGTTCCTCCTCTGCTCCAGCCTCCCTTTCCCATGGGCCCTCTGGCTCCTGCTGCTTTCCCATTGCTCCAGGATAGTAGAGGTCAGTTTCTTCTTCCTCCCTCCTGTGCCTGCCTTCCAGGACAGGCAGCCTGTCCCGGGATATATATCTTACATAGACTTCACAGTTTTATACCTCTTTTTATTTTAAAAAATTAAACACACATACAAACCTTTTACCTTCTACCTTAAAATTGATACTAAGGATGGGTTCCAAGGCAGAAGAACCATAAGGGCTGGACAATGAGGGTTAAATGACTTGCCCAGGGTCACCCAGCTAGGAGGTGTCTGAGGCCACATTTGAACCCAGGACCTTCCATTTCCAGACCTGGCACTCTATCCCCTGGGCCACCTACCTGCCCCTATAACCTTCCTTCTGTCTTAGAATCAGTATTGTGAATTGGTTCTAAGGCAGAAGAGCTGTCAGGACTAGGCAGTGTGGGGGTTAAGTAACTTGGCCAGGGTCCCCCAGCTAGAAAGTGCCTGAGGTCAAATTTGAACCATCTCTGGACCTGGCAACTGCCCCTATAACTTGGCTTTTAAGATAAACCCATTTCCTACTTGTCTAGATGATCTTTGGCTAATCTGATGAGCTAACTTAACTATCATGCTAATGAACATTTAAGAATTAGCGTGGCAAGGATCTTTAACCTATAAATTTACCCTTTGAGAGGGAGCCTCCTGACCCTCCTCCCTCTCTTTATAAATCCCAAAGCCTTGGGTTCAAATCCAGTCCCTATTTGTGTACTCCATAACCTAGGGCAAGTCACTTAATCTTTTAATATTGCAGACACTGAGTTAAGAGTATAAATTGCTGAGCAACCTCCCCCTTGGGTAAATGGAGTTTCATAACTTCATGTTTTCCAGACCATGGACATCTCCAAAGAAAGTCTGTATACCCACAGGGACTAAACTGGAAAATCAGTTCTTTGAACAAAAAGATTGATAACTAATGGGGAAATTTCAGATATATGGCCAGGCAAGTTGAGGAAACAGATTTAAGTGGGTGGGCCTATTCTTGCCCCTGAAATCCCATCCAACTCTCATAGTATAGTCTGCCCATGGGTTGGATTTAATGAATCTAAAGTCTTCCCAAAAGAGCACAAATACTCTTCCATGGCAGGTGTCAACCTGAAAAAACACAGAACTCCCAAAGTAGTTATAATGAGGGTCTTTAATCGACGTAGGAAGATTAATCTGGGAATATGTAGAACCTCAGTTCTTTCCACTTTGAACCAGTTCTAATAAGTAAGGTTTTCTCTTACCCCTTAATTTATAAAATCTTTATGCCAAACCTAATCCAAATTTACTCCTAATACTACCTCCTCTCCTTGGAGAAAGCATGGGCAATAGAAAAACATATCTCATTTGGAGAAACATCCCTAGGACAGGGCCTCTCTGCTTGGAGGTAGGCATTTTGAATGTGGAAAAGAAATTTGTGTGGGCTTTCCATTTTAGAAAGAATTTTTATCTTCAGGAATTTGTTCATGAAATGCAAATTTCTCATGCCATATTTTATATGCACAGAGAGAATCTGTAGCACAGACTTTAAGGGCAAAGGGAAGCAGCGGGGGCAGGGGATGGGGGGTGGGGACCTCCAGGTTTCCAAGAAACTGAGTCTTGGCAACAGACACAGACTGAAAATTCAAGGTGGGAAGGGAAAGAGAAGTGACATGAATTGGATTAGATTGAAATGAGGCAGCAGAATTGAAGGGAAAAATTTTAAAGTTAAGGATTAAAATGGAAACTTCCAAGTATAATGTTGGTGATTCATTCAACAAAGATACATAAAAATAATAATCCCTCTCATCTTTCTGAGGCAGGGAGGGGGCACCGTAGTGCACAGAGGACTGGACCTAAAGTTTAAAAGACTTTTTAGCTGTTCCATCCTGGGCAAATCACTTAACCTCTGTTTGCCTCTGTTTCTTCTATAAAATGGGACTAATAATAGTACCTTCCTCCCAAGGTTGTGAGGACCAAATGAGATAATAATTGTAAAGTCTTTAGCATACATAGTACCTAATACATAGTAAACACTAAATAAATATTAGCTATTGTGATGATTATGATTATGTACATAATGCTCTGTGGTTGATAAATGAGATCTTTAGTGAACAAGAGAACTAATAGAATTATGTACAGCTTCTAGAAATCTGACCCAGTGACCAAGGGTTTATCCTCATATTACCACCCCATCTCCAGACCTGTTAAAAAAAAAATCCTCTGAGAAAAACTATCAGTAAACCAAGTACAAATGATATTTTCTACTTTTTTTCTCAGTTCTCTTTCTCTTTTCTCCCATTTTAATTTCCTTTTCCATTTTCTTGCTTTCTAATAAATAACATTTCATTTCTTCATACCAACTCATTGTTGTTTTCTTGGCCATCAGGGTTGTGTCCATTGGGGTGGCCAGCGGAATAGTGTTTTGTGGAATTGTTGGCCATGCTGTGAGACATGAGTACACAGGTATGATAAGTTGCTTTACCTCTGGATGGAATCAGGGTATATAGTATTATTCAAACGGTGTGCACTAAAGAATACGTAATATTGTACGTATGTATGTAAGTATGAAGATATCTTGTTTGAGCTGTGGCAGTATCAAACTAATTAATGCAAAACAGTCAAGAAGTAAAGCTATCTTCATTTTCTTAAGGGATAGCTCAGTCCTGAGAGTAACCCCACATTTCCCTCCTGCAAAGAGATTCCCCCCAGTACCCCAAAACACAAGCATGTATACAACCACCATGCATCCCTTTATTTATATATTCCCAATTCTATAACTTT
Source organism: Gracilinanus agilis (assembly GCF_016433145.1). NCBI lineage: Eukaryota > Metazoa > Chordata > Mammalia > Didelphimorphia > Didelphidae > Gracilinanus > Gracilinanus agilis. The sequence goes on along the minus strand of NW_025341533.1, from coordinate 455 downwards.
CCTCAAAAAAGTTACAGTACTTCATATTTCTATAGTGCTTTGAACTCAAAACATTGTGAGGATAACAGAAAGGTGTCAGTATTTTGATTTTGGCACCTAATTCAGCCATCAGCAAACATTTATTAAGCATCTATTCTTTTTTGAGCTGGCATTATAAAGAAGGAAACAATCTTAGTTCTTTAGGCACTTGCCTTTTAACTTAAGAAACAAATTATACGCACACACACATATGTATGAATGTATGGAAGAACAGACAGAGACAAAGAATAAATATAAAGACAATAAATGCAAATAAGTAAAAAGGAGTTAAATACAAGTTTAGTTTAGTTAGGAAAGGGTCAGGAGGAGGAGTTTCATGGGGATCATGATAGTATCTCCCAGGCTTGTTAGGAATCAGATGAGATATTTGTAAAACATTTAGCACACACACATATATAGGATGTATATATATATAT
>NW_025341532.1:0-1128 GCF_016433145.1 Gracilinanus agilis | reverse complement strand
GCTCTTTGTGCCTGACATTTTTCATGTTAACTCCCCTCAATCTAGCTGTGCTTGTAGAATGTAAACTCTCTGAAGTCAAGGACTTTGTTCACTTCAGTCTTGAATCCCTAATACCCAATATAGTGCCTTGCACAGAGTAGGTGCTTAGTAAACATTTCCAAAATTGAATTGGATTGCTATTTACTAATTATGGAAAGTTAGGTAATTGACAATCACTCTGGAATATAGTTCCTTCATCTGTAAAAGAGGAAGAGAATGATTTATATAGATCCTACTATGTGCAGGCAATGTGCTAAGAGTTTTGCAAATATTTGATATCTAAAATTATTTAATCTATAAAATGAGAAACATTCAATGATAAAATGATGGAAGTAGGTCTAGAACTGAGGGCACTGAGGGGACTCAAGCAGTAAGCAGTGGTAGGAATTGAGGGAATCGCGCTGACTCTGTCTTATGACTCAATTCTGGAGCCAATTCAGTTCCTTTTCTATCCAATTATAGGTCTAGTCCAGTGATTCCCAAAGTGGGTGCTACAGCCCCCTGGTGGGTGCTGCAGCCATCCAGGTAGGCAGTGATGGCCACACTTTTTTTTGTATTACATTCTATTCTGAGTTCAATAAATAGTTTCATAATTTCCAGGGGGCGCTAAGTAATATTTTTTTCTGGAAAGGAGGCGGTAGGCCAAAAAAGTTTGGGAACCACTGGTCTAGTCCAATCTCTTGTGAGAAAACTTTATTCAGATTCATAGCTGCGCTTTTTGTGGTGGCAACAAATTGGAAAAGGAGGGAATGCCCTTCAATTGGGGAATGGCTGAACAAACTGTGGTATATGCGGGTGATGGAATACTATTGTGCTAAAAGGAATAATAAACTGGAGAAGTTCCAGGCGAACTGGAGAGACCTCCAGGAACTGATGCAGAGCGAAAGGAGCAGAGCCAGAAGAACTCTATACACAGAGACTGATATACTGTGGTAAAATTGAATGTAATGGACCTCTGTACCAGCAGCAATACAATGACCCAGGACAATTCTGAGGGATTTATGGTAAAGACGCTACCCACATTCAGAGGAAGGACTGCAGAAGAGGAAACATATAAGAAAAACAACTGCTTGAACGCAGGGGTCAGGG
>NW_025341531.1:0-1195 GCF_016433145.1 Gracilinanus agilis | reverse complement strand
AGGCCAACTTTGAACCCAGGTCCTCCTGACTCCAGGTTTGGCTACCTAGCTGTGCTACCTAGCTGCCCTCAGATGTTTGCTATTTTAATATGATATCAAAACAATGGATTAATTCAATTTGTTAAAAAAAATTGTCAACTTTTTTGAGGGGAGGGAAGAATAAGTATTTATATAATGCCTACTATGTGTCAGGCACCCTACTAAGTACTTTATAAATATTATCTCAAAAATTATGGCATCATGTTGAGAAAATAATTATTTGAATGAATTTGTATACATTTCAACTGACTCATTTATTGCTATATAATTATTATATTAAGATAATAAGAAAGTGCAGTGATTTCATCAATGTGGAAAGTTCTCTCCACTAAAGAGATAGCAACTAAATGCCAAGGAAGTAGTAGTTTAGGGGCTAGGTAGCTGCCTGAGGCAATGATAGGTTATGGGACCTGCTTAGGGTCTTTTTGTTGTTTGTGGTTCAGTTGTTTTCAGTCATTTCCAACTCAAGGACCCTATTTGGGGTTTTCTTGGCAAATACATTGGAGTGGTTTGCCATATCCTTCTCTAGCTCATTTTATAGATGAAGAAACGGAGACAAACAGAACCTAGCTGTGTGACCCTGGAGAAGTCACCTAACCGTAAGTACTAGGTTGGATTTGAGCCTAGACCTTCCTAAATCTAAATTTAGTATTCTATCCACTAAACCATGCTGCCTCTCTTAATGACTCATGTCTTTTGTTAAATGGAATATAGTAAAGATATCATGTCATATGTCTTTATCAGTGGACAAGATTTAGAAATATACATAAACATGCATATGAGTTTGATCTTTATTTTCCTTACAAATCTGGAATAAACCTGAGTACAGCCTAAATTTGTACTATTTCTGATAGATAAATGTCAAAAATTATCTCCACATATAATTGAGGGAAAAAATAAATTTTTTTAATTAGTAGATTCAATTCTTTTTAAAAAGTATGTATTACCCACCTACTATGTGTTAGAAACTAATGCTTATGCTAGACTCTCAGGACACACAAAGATTTAAATAACACAGTCCTTGCCCTCAAAGAGCTTCTGTCTTAGTGAAGATTGCCTATTATGAGAAAATCTGGAAGAGATGACGTCCAGTTTTGATAAAAAAAAAAAAGTAAAATATATTTATTTGGATTGAATCTCCACAATGAACCTATCC
>NW_025341530.1:0-1216 GCF_016433145.1 Gracilinanus agilis | reverse complement strand
AGAGACTGTTGTTTATAAAAAATAAACAATTTATTTAAATATATATATGAGAAAAAGGATTTCTAATTCTAAGGAATTCTAACTCCACCCAAATAAACTCCCAGGTCCCACAAGGAACTGCTTCTTCTATGGTTCACAGGCTACGCTAATCCTCCCTGATCTAACTAACCAAATTTATACTATTCTAAATAAACCTAAACACTCTAATTCTTTTTTTTTTTTGATTAAGATATTTTTTTTTAGAAAAAAATTTCCATGGTTACATGATTCCTGTTTTTACTTTCCCCTTCAATCCCTCCCTTAACCCCTCCCCCACATATCCAACACACATTTCCACTGGTTTTAACATGTGTGATCAGTCAAGACTTATTTACATATTATTGATAGTTGCATTGGTGTGGTCATTTAGTATCTACATCCTAAACGTGTCCGCATCAACCCATGTGTTCGAGTGGTTGTTTTACTTCTGTGTTTCCACTCCTGCAATTCTTCCTCTGAATGTGGGAAGTGTTCTTTTCCATAAATCCCTCAGAATTGTCCTGGGTCATTGTATTGCTGCCAGTACAGAAGTCCATTACATTCTATTTTATCACAGTGTCTTGGTCTCTGTGTACAATATTCTTCTGACTCTGCTCCTTTCACTCTGCATCAATTCCTGGAGGTCATTCCAGTTCACATGGAATTCCTCTAGTTTATTATTCCTTTGAGCACAATAGTATTCCATCACCAGCATATACCATAATTTGTTCAGCCATTCCCAAATTGAAGGGCATTCCCTTGTTTTCCAGTTTTTTGCCACCACAAAAAGCACAGCTATAAATTTATTTGTACAAATCTGTTTATCTATGATCTCTTTGGGGTACAAACCCAGCAATGCTAAGGCTGGATCGAGGGGACAGGCAGTCTTTTATCAATCTTTGGGCAGTTCCAAAATGCCATCCAGAATGGTTGGATCAATTCACAACTCCACCAGCAATGCATTAATGTCCCAATTTTGCCACATCCCCTCCAACATTCATTACTCTCCACTTCTTTCATTTTAGCCAATCTGCTAAGTGTGAAGTGGTACCTCAGAGTTATTTTGATTTACATTTCTCTAATTATTAGAGATTTAGAACACTTTCTCATGTGCTTATTGATAGTTCTGATTTCTTTATGTGAAAATTGCTTATTCATGTCCCTTGCCCATTTATCAATTGGGGAATGGCTTGATTTT
>NW_025341529.1:0-2537 GCF_016433145.1 Gracilinanus agilis | reverse complement strand
ACTGCCCTAGACCAATGATATCACAAGTCAGGACTAAATTGGAAATCTATTCACCAGAATGGGTTAACTTTTCTTTTGTAGCTATTAGTCTCAGTTAATGGTTAGGGGCACTGAGAAGTTAAAGAAATATGTTTGCTTTTTTTGTTTTGTTTTGTTTTTTAACTCTTACCTTGTGGCTTAGAATCAACATGAATGAATTCTAAGGTAGAAGAGTGGTAAAAGCTATGCAACTGGGGTTAAGTGACTGACCCAGAGTCACACAGCTAGGAAGTGCCTGAAGCTAGATTTGAACTCAAGTCCTCAGGCCATGCACTCTACTCACAGTGAGAAGTGAAAAGTCTTGCCTAGAGTCATACAGCTAGTATGAGTTAAGAGACTCCAAGACCTTTTTTTTGGCTTCCTTCACATCTCACCTTGTGTGTGAAACCTTTCCTACTCCCTCTTAATCCTAGATCCCTCTGTTGGAGATTAAATACAATTGACTCAGATATATCTTGGATTCATAGATGTTTGCTTTGTCCCCATCATTAGCCCATGAGCTCCTTGAGGACAAGAACTGTTATTCACTTTGTTTTTGCCTTCATTTTGATCTCTACTGCTTAGCCCAGTGCTTGCCATATAACGGACACTTCATAAATGTGTGTTGAGTGGCTAACTGTCTCTAGCTGCCACCCCAGGCTGCCTTTGTGGAATATCCTTTAATATGCATGGAGTGCCCTGAAAGATGTGTCTTCAAATCCTGCCTCAACCACCAGCTGGCTCACACTGGAGAAGTGAGGTCAACTCTGAGATTTTTTTTTATTATTTGTAAAATCAGAATAATTACACCATCTTTCATCTTATGTATATGCATGCGTGTGTGGGGAGGAAATTAGCAAACTATTAAAAATAATAAACAAATAATAAATAATAATAATGAAATAAACGTGAGCTACTAGGATCCAGTCCAGCAGAAAGTCATTCAGTCTCTGCTATTGCCAAGTGGATTTCTAGACCCTCAAGCCCTTTTGTCTTAGAAGATACGTGTAAAAGGCAATTCCTTAAGGGATATGGAAAGGGCCTTCAGGGTGGTCTTGGGAGCATCCCTTTGTGGTTTGGTACCACAGTACATTTGTCAATACATTCTAGCCTACTCAAATGATACAAGATATTCACCTCTGGCCACTGGCCATTGACTTAGCTTACGACCTTGAGTAACTGTTAGACTCCCCAGTTGGTGGCATTTCTCATAAACTGAAGACATAATACCCTCCATGGGCACAATTGATTCCACTAGCTCGTCTTCTCATCGGGGCTCCTGAGCCTTTACCACATGCTTTTTGTCCCTTCATTGGGTGCAAATGATCACAGGAGTGTCCCAACGATTCCCTCCCTCACCCTCCATCCCCCAGTAGCCTCACCACAGCAAAGGACTGACAAGTCAAGCCCAGAAGACCCCAATGAACTTTACATTTTCCTCAGAAAATGAAGAATCTTATCTACATGTGTCAAGACTGAATGTCTGATAACTCTGATTTAAGATTAGAAATCAGAATTCCCAGTTTCAAATCTTCATTGCAGTGATTTTACAAGCTCTTTGACCCAGAAAAAAAAAAAAAACACTTGTCCTCTATGATTTGAGGTTCCTCATCATTAAAAACTCATGGTTGAATGAGATGACATCTGAAATCCCTTAGACACTTAATCAGTAGAATCTTTCCCACCACAACTTGGTGAAGTGAATAAAGGCATGGATTTGGAGTAAGGAAGACATGAGTTCAAATTCTGCTTCATTATTTGTTAGCTATTTAGTCATTTCTCTTTGGACCTCACTTTCCTCATATATAAAATGAGAGGGTAAAAATATATACTATTATAACTCCCTTTCAGTTTGTTTTTTTTAAACCCTTGTACTTCGGTGTATTGTTTCATAGGTGGAAGATTGGTAAGGGTGGGCAGTGGGGGTCAAGTGACTTGCCCAGGGTCACACAGCTGGGAAGTGGCTGAGGCCGGGTTTGAACCTAGGACCTCCTGTCTCTAGGCCTGACTCTCACTCCACTGAACTACCCAGCTGCCCCTCCCTTTCAGTTTTAAATATTATGATTCCCAAAAAGGACAAGCTAAGACTGTCACCCCAGTTACAAATTCTTTTCAGAAGAGATGAGAGATGTAGAATCCCATTTGTCTTCTCATCTCAGGGGCTAATTCTTACTACATAGATATAAGCAGGACCAGAAAGACACCCCAAGGATGAGGCTTGAAATATACAGTGGGAATTCCTGATATAAGAATTCCTTTATTTACAATGCTGATAGATAGCAGGCTAGTCTGAGGAATTGCCCTAGGTGCACAGAACCTAAGTGACTTCCTCAGCATCATCTGTCTGGGAATGTCCTGAGGGAGGAAAGGAAACTGGATCCTACTGGCTCCAAGTACTTTATCCACACTGGCTTTGAGCACCTGATGGATAAGGACTCAATACTGGATGGGGACAAAGAGTGAAGGGAAGGAAAGAGAGAGAGAGAGAGAGAGAGAGAGAGAGAGAGAGAGAGAGAGAG
>NW_025341528.1:0-7547 GCF_016433145.1 Gracilinanus agilis | reverse complement strand
ACTCATCAATTACATTCACATTCTATTCAAGTATTTTTTCCACATTACTAAAAATCTTTTCTTGCTTATATCCTTTTCTTAACATTTGTTTTTATATGTTCAATTATTTACAATTAATGACAAATCTAACAAAGCTTTTAGAAGTATAATGAAAACTAAAACTTTTATATATAGAAATGTTAATTATTTGCCAAACTCAGGATAATTACTGTGTTAGTGATACATAAGAAGTATAAATTTTAAAAATTCAAATAAATGAAATTTGCTTTAGGGACAGTATTTATTTCTTCTGTCACCTCCATGATGTCAAGGAGGTAGGTTAAGCTTAATAAATTCCAATAGGATGTCCCATCTACTAACCAATCAATTTTTTTAAATTTAGTAGCTAATTTGCTATCCTCAACTGTGCTAGTCCATAGAGATTCCAAAATGGAATTAACATTAGATTTAGTTTTAGGAAGTTTTAATTCTAGTTCTACTACTTATTACCTTAGGCATTTTATTTCGGCTCAAAAGGAGTCATTTTTCCTTGTCTAAAAAATGAAGAACAGTTAGATTCGATGATTCCCAAAGTCTTTTATTACTCTAAATATCTTTGAGAAGTTAATAAATAAATTGCATTTTAACCATACCATTGTCATATAAGTATAGTCTAGAATAGCCTAAACAGAGGATTGATACACAAAAGTTTATGAACAATTCTGGCATTAGGTATCAGCAAAACAAATGCTCATGAATGCAGGTATGTGGTCCAATGAATGAAAAAAATGAATCTGAAGTGAGAAAAACCTTATTACTAATCTTTATTCAGATGCTTACTATCCTTGTGTCCCTGGGCAAATCATTTTAACTTTTTTTTGCCTCAGTTTCTCAATTTTAAATTATGGATTATAGAAACAGTGTTGATGTGAGAATAAAATAAGATAATATTTTTAAAATGCTCAACAGTGCCTAACACATAGTTGATGTTATATAAATGTTTATTCTCTTCTCTATCTTGAAAGAGGTAGAGTAAAATTAAATTATGGGACTGCTAGTAGTTTTAATAACTTATATCAAAGTAGTAATAATAAAGAGAAGGAAATATAGAAAAGAGGTAGAGAGTTACTTAGCTCACTACTCTATTGGCTGCCATGATGGATCGAATCTCATCACCAACAAGGATTCCTTCAGGTTCCACACTCCAGCCAGAAGACCTCTAACAGGCCCATGGTCTGACCTTATAATCTCTTTTCTCCACCCACTAACTCTCATACATCACATCTCAGGAACTAACCATAGTTTCTTAATTTGCCTGGGTCTCCACAGGGAGTAGTACCTATGGAATCAGCTTTCTGTTTCATTGGTTCTTTGGTTCTCTGACTTCCTTTCTCTGAGGGTCTGTCTATACCTGAATTACTCGGTGGTTTTTGACCTCTAGGTCACTGATCAATGACGTTAACAAAGTGACATAATGGAGAGAGACATTCTTTTCCAACAATCTTTTTAAGAAAAAAAGAGTAAAAAAAATCAAAATATGGAGTGTTTGTTAAAATCATGTAGAAATAGAATGAGGTATACATATAGTACCACACTTTTTATCTATGTTTTACCACCCCAAAGATACTTTCATGAATTGATAGAAAATAAACTTACCTCCTAATTCTTTTATTCAGTTACAAAAAGCTATTTTCCCACCTGTGCCATATTCTGAAGATTCTTTTAGTTATAAAAAATAATAGTAGGATAACAAATATTTTTGGCTGATGCAGAGTCAAGATGGCAAAGTAGGAGCACAGAAAGCTTGAAACCTCTCTGAGAACCCTCTCCAAATAACAAAGGAATACTTCACAAAAGGAATTAGAGTAACAAAACTAACAGAGGGATGGGGAGAAGCAACTTTCCTCCAGAAAAAATATTTGGGAGGTAGGCAGAGAATATGTATTTCACTGGAGTGAGAGGGAAGTGCAGCCAATAGCAAAGTTACACAGCCAATAGGAATGTGGTACCAAGGAGTACTTGCCAAAACCAACAGCAACCCCCCCCATCCCATACCAATTGTCTAGGTTCTGGATCTGGGTCCAAGCCAACTTCCAGGCCCAAGATGCTGCCTAGGCTAATAGCAGAGCACACCAAGCCCACCCTTTCACATTCTAAGCCCAGTAATAAGCCTATAGTGAGGCCCCAAGCCCTGGTCTAAGGCAGGCTGTGTGCCTCTGGTTGGTGCAAGGCTAAAAGGAGACCTAGGACCTCTGCCCAAGACTGCAGTGAGGACTCAAACTCAGTATAAGGCAATCATCAGTCAACCTGGTTGGGGTAAACCTAATAGGAGGCTCAGAGCTTTGCCCATACTGATATCCCAAGCCCCAGCACAAGGCAATATGTTCTGCTCTTGGCTATTGTAAGTCTAGTGTGAGACTTGGATTCCCTGTCCAGGTTTGAGGCCCTAAGCCCCAGAATAAAGTTGCTGACAGTGCACTGAGCCTTGTAAGCCATCAGCGGTCCATGCAGGAGATTAAATAAGCTATGGGAGGTGGCTTTCAGAGCTCTGAGCCCATGGACCATCATACCACCTTGGAAAAACTGAAACTTACAGAACCACAAAACTAGAACTGAGGGTAACAGAAAAGAAAACTTAAGAAAGTGCTCACTCTACCCTGAAACAGAGCCCACATTAAGCTGAGAGTACATGCCAAGAAAAAGGCTAAGAAAATGAGCAAACAGCAAAAAGAGCAAACAACAAAAACAAAATACCTAGATATAGAAAATTATTATGGCAACAAAAAAAGAACAAGATAGAGACACAGAGTGGGACAGTGATATCAGAGCAACTACATGCAAAACTTCAAAGAAAAATTGGAATTAGCTTAAGACTCTGGAAGAGCTCAAGAATGAATTTAAAAGTCAAATAAGAGATGCAGAAGAAAAATGAGATAGAGAAATGAAAGCATAGCAGGAAGAAAACAGCATTTTAAAAAGCAGAATTGGCCAAATGGAAAAAGAAGCACAAATTCAATGAAGAAAAGAATTCTTAAAAAGTAGAATTGGGCAAATGGAAAAGGATATTCAATAGATAACGGAAGAAAATAGTTTCTTAAAAATTAGAATTGGACAAATAGAAGCTAATGCTTTCATGAGATATCAAAAAAATCAAAAGATTGAAAAAATAAAAGAAAATATCAACTATCTCATTAAAAATGGATTTGGAAAATAGATCCAGAAGACACAATCTAAGAATTATTGGACTATCTAAAAACCATAAATCAAAAAAACCCTACATATCCTAAAACAAGAAATTATCAAAGAAAATTACCATGATATTCTTGAACAAGAGAGTAAAATAGAAAGTGAGAGTCCACAGATCACCTCCTGAAATAAATTGGTCATTCCAAACATAAAAGATTTCAAGCATTCCTAATGAAAAAGACCATACCTAAGCAGAAAATTTAATATTCAAATACAAAACTCAACAAAATCATAAAATGATAAACAAGAAAGAGAAACTTTAAGGGTTTCAATAAGGTAAGACTGTTTATATTCCTACATGGAAACATGATGTTTGTAACTTAAAATTTTTATCATTATTAGAGCAGTTTGTAGTATACATGGAAAGAAGATGAGGGAGTAAGGAGAGTAGGTTGGCATGATATTCAAAACCAATTAAGGAGTGAAAAAAGAGGATTGAAAGGAGAGAAAAGGGAAGGGAAAGGTAGAATGTGGTTAACTATCTTAACTAAAGGTACAAAAAATTATTACACAGGAGAGGAGGATAAGAATGGTCAAAGGCAATGCTGAACCTTTCTCTCACTAGAATTGGCTCAGTGATGGAATAACAACTATACTCATTTGTGCATAGAATCTTATCTTACCTTTTAGAAAAAATATGAGAATAAGATGAGGGATAGTAATAAAGGGAAAGAGGAAATAGGGAGTAGTTATTAAAAGCAAAACCTTCATGAGGAGGGACATTGTGAAAGGAGAGATAAAAAGTAAGATACAAAGGGGAAAATAAGGTGGAAAAATACACAGATGGTAATCATCACTATGAACATGCATGGGATGAATTCACCCATTGAATGGAAACACATAGCAGAGTAGATTGAAAATTGGAATATCATCCTATAATATTTTATTGACATGAAACACATTTGAGGCAGAGACACACACACAGAATAAAGATAAGTGAATGAAGCAGAATTTATTGTATTTCAGCTGAAATAAAAAAGGAGTAGCAATTATCTCAAAATTATAGCAAAATTACATCTAACTAAAAGAGATAAGGAAGGAAATTATATCTTGATAAATGGTACCATAGGCAATGAAATAATATCAAGAGTAAACATATATGAACCAAATGATATAGCTTCTACATTTTTAAAGGAAAAATTAAAGAGGTTCAAGAAGAAAGAGATGGTAAAACTATGTTAATAGAACCTCACCTTCCCTTCTTAGAACTAGAGAAATCTAACCAAAAAATAAACAACAAAGAATTAAGTTTAGAAAAGTTGTATTTAATAGATCTGAGAAAAGTGAATGAGAATAAAAAGGAATATGCCTTTTTTCAGCAATACATGGCACCCACAAAAAATAGACCAGGTTGTAAAAATTTCATATAGAAAAGCAGAAATAATAAATGCATTCATTTTTCTTCATAATGCAACAAGAAGCATAATTAATAAAGGTCTGTAGAAAAATAAATTCACAACTAATTGTAAACTGATTTAATTCTTGAAAAGGGGTGTGCCAAAGAACAAATAATAGAAATAATAATTCCATTAAAGAGAATGAAAATGAAAAGATAACATTTCAAAATTTATGGGACATAGTCAAAGCAGTATTTAGGAGAAATGCATATCTCTAAACACTAACATCAATAAAATAGAAAAAAGATCAATGAATTGGACATGTAACAAAAAAAAGAAAAAATAAATTAAAAACCCCATTTAAAGACTAAATTGGAAATCCTAAAAGTCAAAGGAAAAATTAATAAAAATTGAAAGTAAGAGAAACATTAGATTAATAAATAACTAGGAACTGGTTTATTAAAAATACAAATAATATAGGGCATTTGTTAATTTATTTTAATAAAAGACAAAAGAAAATCAAATTACCACAATCAAAAATGAAAAGGGTGAATTCATGTCCAATGAAGAAGAAATTAAAGCCATTAATAGAAGCTACTTTGCTCAATTATATGGCAAGAAATCTGACAATCTAAGTGAAATGGATGAATATTTACAAATATATAAATTGCCAAGATAAACAAAAGAAGAAATAAAATACTTAAATAATTCCAACTCAGAAAAAAATTGAACAAGACATCAAAGAACTCTATAAGAAAAAAATTCCCAGGGCCAGATGGATTAACAAATGAATTATATCAGACATTTAAAGAACAATTAATCCCAATATTATATAAACTATTTGATAAAATAGGAAAAGGACTCCTGCAAAATTATTTTTATCACATAAATATGGGTCTGATACCAAAGCCATGTGTGGGCAAAAACAGATAAAGAAAATGACAGACCAATTTCATTAATGAATATTGATGCATAAATCTTAAATAAAATACTATCAAAGAGACTACAGCAGTATATCACAAGGATTATTCACCATGATCAAGTGAGTTTACACCAGGAATGCAAGTCTAGCTTAATATAAGGAAAACTATCAATAAAATTGACTATAGAAAGAATAGGAATAAATGGGTCTTTTCTTAAAATAAGTACTATCTATCTAAAACCATTAGTAAGTATATGCAAAGGTAATAAGTTATAAGCCTTCCAGCCTTCCCAATTAGACCATAGTTGAAACAAGGATATGGATTAACATCACATTTTTTAGAATTTTACAAGAAATGCTAGCTTTAGCAATATTAGAAGAAAAAGACATTGAAAGATATAAAGTAGGCAGTGAAGAAACTAAACTATTACCCTTAGTAGATGATAAGATCGTATACTTAGAGAATCCTAGAGAATCAACAAAAAAAAAACACATTGAAATAATTAATAACTTTAAGAAATTTACAGCATACAAAATAAAACCACATAGATAATGAGTTACTATATAACCTACCAACAAATTTCAGCAGCAAGAAATAAAAAGAGGAAATTCCATTTAAAAGTACTCTAGGGGGCAGCTGGGTAGCTCAGTGGATTGAGAACCAGGCCTAGAGACAGGAGGTCCTAGGTTCAAATCTGGCCTCAGACACTTCCCAGCTGTGTGACCCTGGGCAAGTCACTTGACCCCCATTACCTACCCTTACCACTCTTCTGCCTTGGAGCCAATACACAGTATTGACTCCAAGACGGAACGTAAGGGTTTGGAAAAAACCAAATAAATAAATAAAAGTACTCTAGACAATATAAAATAATCGGGAATCTCCTTGCCAAGACAAACACAGAGATTGTATGAAAACAATTACAAAATACTTTTCACAAAAATAAAGTCAAATCTAAACAAGTGTAAAAATATTAATTGCTCATGGGTAGGCCAAGTTAATAAAATAAAAATAATATTTTTACTTAAATTATATAAGGCACAAGAATAATCAATCTTTTATAGAAATAGAAAAATAATAACAAAATTCATCATTGAGGCAAAAAGACCAAAATCATGTCAAGGAAGATGGCCTAGCAGTACCAGATCTCAAACTGTACTCTAAATCAATCATCATCAAGACAATTTGATACTCCTTAAGAAATAAAGTGGTGGATTAATGAAATAGATTAAATAAAAAATATAAAAGAGTAAATTACTTTAGCAGAGTACTATTTGATAAACCCAAAGATACAAGCTTTGGGCATAGGACTCACTATTTGACAAAAATTTCTTGGAAAACAGGAAAACAGTATGGTAGAAACTAGGTATTGACCAATATCTCATACTCTATATCTAGATAAGTTAAAAATGACTGTATGATTTGGACATTAGGGGTGATACCATGAGTAAATTGAGGGCATATAGAATAGTTAGATTCGTGGAGAAAGAAAGAATTTATGACCAAATGAGAGACTGAGAACGTTATAAGGTTTAAAATGAATAATTTTGTTTATAGCAAACTAAAACCATTTTGTATAAACAAAGCCAACGTAACCAAGATCAGAAGGGAAACAACAAACTGGGAAGGGGATAATTTTATAGCTAATTTCTTTTATAAAGTTTTCACTTCTCAATTTTATAAGGAACTAAGTAAAATTTACCAGAATACAAGTCATTCTCCAATTGACAAATGGTCAAAGGACATGAAAAAGCAGTTTTTAGATGAAGAAATCAAAACAATCATTAATCATATGAAAATGTTCTAAATCTCTCTTGTTTAGAGATCTTCAAATTAAAACAATTCTGATATATGACCTCACACATATGAGTTTGGCCAATATGACAGTAAAGGAAAATGACGAATATTGAAGGGGATGTGGCAAACTTAAGACACAAATGCATTGTTGGTGGAGTTGTGAATTAATTCATCCATTCTGGAGGGCGGTTAGGAACTATGCCCAAAAGGCTATAAAACCAAGCATACCCTTTGATCCAGTAATACAACTACTAGATCTATATATATA
>NW_025341527.1:0-1568 GCF_016433145.1 Gracilinanus agilis | reverse complement strand
CCAAAACCTCAAATCATATCCTCATATAAACAAGTGATAAATCATATGTTATTCTTTTGCATTTTTACTCCCACAGTTGAAGATAATTTCTTATAGCATAGCAGTATTCCATTGCATTTATATACTGTAACTTGTTCATCCATTTCTGAGTTTATAGACACCTTTTCAGATTATCATTCTTTGCCATTAAAAAAAACTATAATATTTTTGTTAGAGTTAATATGACTGGTATTATAGTTATAAAGACAGAAATTAAGTCTTTTATATTCTTTCTAGTAAGGAAATAAAGTAAAATTTTGTTTGTAGGCATATAAGCTCCGTGCTGCACCTGCATGGCTTTCCTGGGTTTTCCATTTTATCTGAGATTTATTCATGTTTTTTTTATTAGAAAAGAGGGGCATCTGAGAACTTAGAACACTCGGTGGGACAAAGAAAAGAAGGCTTGTGGGTGCAGTATGTCCACTGGTGTAAGTATTGTAATCTGAGTGAGCTAGAGCAAAGGAAGAGCTGAGATCAAAGCTAGAGAGCTATCTATGTTAGCCACAGTAGAAATTAGCAGTTGGAAATTAATTGGAGTGAAGTCAGGGCACTCAGGGAAAAAAAGATATGGAACACAGCTATAGCTGAATTAGAGAAGATAGATGGTCTTACCTGCTGCTTGCAAAATCTCTTAGTTGAGGCTTCCGGGTTAAGATGGCGGCAGAGTAAGAAGCAGCTCTTAACCTCTCCTGACCAAAACACACAAAACTCCTCAAGGGGACATAAAAACAAGTCCAGACAAACGGAGGAACCCCACAACAGGGCACAGCGTGGAAGGTACGTGGAATCGAGACATTTCCAGGCTATAAAGGGCTCTCACTAAATCTCGGGCTGAGCAACCGCCCCACCGCCACCCCCTCCACACTCATCTATAGCTCCGAACCCAGCTAAAAAGAAATAGGGCAAGTTTGGGGCACCCATCGAGTCATCAGCAGCTCCGGGACCTGTTCCTGAGAGCAGCAAGACTTAGGACCCCATTAAGTCAAAAAACGCACGCGAAATCTGAGGGCGCGGGAGCAGGACGCTGGGCGCAGAGCTCAGGCTGAGCAGAGGTGTGGGTGGAGGCAGACACAGCCAGGAACTAAAACCTAAGTGGGGAACCAGTGCAGACGGTCCGGCAGAGGATCAAGGAAGAGGGCCCACCAGGGGGCTTGACCTTGGAAAAAACCAGAACTCAGACCTCAGGAGCCAATAGATCGCGAACAGACACTGAGCGCGAGGATAAATCTGAGAAGCTGCTGGGCTAATGATGGCTACTCAGCATCAGGAAGTTCAGAAGAGAAAGAATAATAACAAGGAAAAGAAGTCTTTTACCTCTGAATGTGGGTAGCATCTTTACCATAAATCCCTCAGAATTGTCCTGGGTCATTGCATTGCTGCTGGTACAGAGGTCCCTTACATTCGATTTTACCACAGTATATCAGTCTCTGTGTATAGAGTTCTTCTGGCTCTGCTCCTTTCGCTCTGCATCAGTTCCCGGAGGTCTCTCCAGTTTGCCTGGAACTTCTCCAGTTTATTATTCCTTTTAG
>NW_025341526.1:0-2305 GCF_016433145.1 Gracilinanus agilis | reverse complement strand
CTTAATTAGATTTAGTTTTGCTTTTGTTTTGTATAATATCAAGATTCCTAGCTCTGCTTTTTTTTCCTTACCTAAAACATAATTGATTTTATTCTAGCACTTTATTTTTACTCTGTCTCTCTCTTTTTCAAGTGCATTTCTAATAAACATCATATTGGATTCTTGTTTCTAATTTATTCTATTTGCTTCCATTTTATGAATGAACTCATCCCATTCATATTTCCATTCATGATTAATAACTGATTATTAGTCTCCATTCCTTTATCTTGTTTCCTTTCTCTCTCTCTCTCTCTCTCTCTCTCTCTCTCTCTCTCCCTCTCTCTTTTATTCTCTCCCTTTGCAAAATTCTACTTTCCTTTTAACCACTGTCTCCCTTTAATCTGTTCTCCCTTTTATTACCTCCACCTCTTTTTTATATCCTTACCTTCCTATTTCTATATTGGATAACATATATTTCTATATACTACTGAGTGTATATAAATCACTCCATTTTTTAACCAATTTGTAAGAAAATGAGGTTGAACTATCATCTGCCACCCTGACATTTTCCTCTCTGTCATAAATATCCTTGCTCACCTCACATATGTGAGAATGTTTTTCCCATACTACCCCATCCACCAGTACATTTCTCGCTCTCGCTCTCGCTCTCGCTCTCACTCTCTTTCATTTCCTCTCTGTAAACTCTTTTTTTCCCACATTTTTGTTCAATAGTTTTTATTAGTTGAAAAATATCCTATCATTTAATATCACTATTTTCCTAGTGATATTTTATTGTATTTTCCCCAATTATTGGTAGAAACAAATTTTAACATTTTTTTTTTTTACCATTTGCATTCAAAACCCTCTTTGTTCCTCATTCCCTCTCCTCCTTCCTCCCCAGTATGGCAACTAATCTGATATATGTTGGATGTGTTATCACAAAATATATATTTCCATGTTTGTCAGGCTGTGAAAGAAGAACTATCATATCAAAGAAGCAAGAAGAGATTCATGAAGAAAATAAAGTGAAAATGGTATGCTTTGATCTGCATTCAGATTCAATTAGTTCCTTCTATGGCAGTGGATAACATTTGTCATCACAAGTGTAATGAATGGGTCAGAGGCCTTAGTGCTAGTGATAAGGCTAGAAGGAGGAAGGTGCTAGTTGTAAAAGGATGGAATGAGCTGTACCCGGGCTGAGCTTGAAACTAGTTATAAATGTAACAAGGATCCAACCCAGGTAACTGAGTGTCAAATGAAACCCTCACTGCTAGACACCAGCCTCCTTTAAGATATCATATTACCAGCCCCTTCCCTGCTGATGAAGCAGCTTCCTACTGGTGAATGGCAGGCTGACAAGAAGTGGGTGTTAAACTTCCTACCCTTCAGCAATGGAGCTTATTCCTGCTGAAACTCCTCAGAACCCTTCTTGCTGCCTGTCCCTGCTTGGCCTTAGATGGTAGGCAAATAACCACAGAGTTCTCATGTTAAGGCTAAGGGGTTTATTGATAACAGAGTAATGGGAGCAATTCAGTGGAAAGAGGGTTAGAAAATACTGAGAACTAAGGGTGAAAGGTTTATCTGACTCGGGTTACTAAAAGATCTTGTCTGGATGGTCTTCTGCCACTCGCCCTGGGTCAGAGTGATGTGGTCTCTGGATAAATAAAGTTGATCTTTGACTAAAGGTTTGCCAGTAGTGTTGATGGTATTGGTAAGTTGTTTTGCAGGATTGGTTTAACCCTATCCTAGGCTTAAGCTACCCATTTTCTCATTCCCACCACCCAGAGCCCCAGGAGGTAAGGGATAAGTGAGTGGTCAGGGGGAGAAGTCAGGGAAGAACAGAACCCAGTCCTGGGTCCCAAAGGCTTTGTATACCCTCGGCCCCACTGGCAGTTGGTGTTTGCCCTTTGGCTCATGCCACCGTAAACATTCCAACCAGGGCAATTGACAGGTTACCCCAAGCCAACATGGCAAAGTCCACAATCCTATATTACACAAGTCACTTGGAGCTGTATTGGATCCTTGCATTGCTAGTATTGTTGTTCACAACTGATCATACAATACTGCTGTTATTGTATACAGTGTTTCCCTGGTTCTCCTTACTTGATTGTCTTGATTGTGTGATAATTAGATTAAGTCTACACTGCCCATCTTTAGATTTAATCACCAAAGGTGAGAGCACCTCTGATTCTGGGAGGTCCGTAACCCATGTGTGCTAGAGTGGGTGACGAATCAGAATCAACTAACTGCCCCCTAGGCAGTGCCATGAGAATCGTCTATTGTGATTGGACATGCAAATTAGGAGGGAGGCACAGGAAATGATGCA
>NW_025341525.1:0-1061 GCF_016433145.1 Gracilinanus agilis | reverse complement strand
GATGGTTTCATTTGTGTCCATGTCTCTAGACTTAGTGCTGTACCTGGTATACAGTAGATACCTAATAAATGTTTCTTGATTATTGCCAGAAGAGACCTGGAATTAAAGCTCCGGCCTCCAGGCCCTAAATCCGGTCCCTGTATTTGAAAAGGAAATAGTAAGTTGTTCCCCAGCTCCCTTCCCAGCCCTGTGGATTTAAGTCCTCTCATGTCCTATCCATGAGAAAGTTCTTACCCTGGTTTTCCGGATTCCCCTTTTTGCCATGTCATTTCCTTTCAAAGGCAGCTTTAGAACACACGGTTTCTCCTGTCCTCTGCCTCTCTTCCCCTTGCTTTTATTTCCCATTAAATACATAGCTATTTGGGGGGAAAAGCACGAGGTGCATCTCTAGTGCTATGTGCCAGCCGGGTAGTGTTTGCCGTCTCCTGGTGTCTAATCTGCATTGACCTACTTTCCTGGCGTCTCAAGAGCAAACCCAGCTCTCCATGGGCCCCACCATGTAGGGCAGCGAATGGCGGTAGAGAGCGGGGCAGCGTTCCTGGGCCGACTGCCCTGGGGCTTGTGTGGGGTCTGAGCTCTAGCCCTTGGGCCTGGGGAGTCAGAGGGCCTCTGGGAGACGGCCTGCGTGCCCGAGGGAGGGAGGCGTGAAGGCCCGGGCCGTGGAGAGGAGGCGCAGGACGTTCGCTGGTCACCCGTGGGGAGGAGGGGCGCTTCCAGGCTGTCCGTCTCCCCTGTTCACCACCTGCTATTTTGGTGATTTAAAAACACTCCAGAATGGCCGCGTGTTGTCTGCACAGGACCAGGCCAAGGCCTGCCAGGGAGGCCCCACAGGGCTGACCGGGAGGAGCCCACACTGGGCTCCTCCGTGCCTTCTTGGCTCTGCACGGCCGCCCGTGTAGCCGGGGTGCCGCCTCGGACCTGGGGCCGGCAGGGAGGCGTCAGCAGGCCCCAACCCTGTGAATGGCCGGCTCAGGCTGGAGAGAGCAGCCTTCGCTCGCCCTCCCCCGGCTCCGACCATGCGATCTGGCCCGGAGGACCCCGGCAGCTCTCTGGAGCAGAGC
>NW_025341524.1:0-1010 GCF_016433145.1 Gracilinanus agilis | reverse complement strand
GAATTGTAGAATTAGTACACCAACAGTTTTGGGTAACTGAGCCTCAGATCCCTCACCTGTAAAATGGGGATAAGAATACCTGAAGTAATTCATTCATGGTATTTGCTATATCAAATAAAAAGGATACATAAAGTCTTCCACAAAGTAGTATTAAATGTGAACTATTATGATGACAATCCATTCTCATGGGTGGCCATGGACAAAAAAATTTAATTACTTTATGGTCAACCTACTGGCAGTTAGCCCTTTCTAAGTTTTGCTAGGTTGGATATAATCAAATGAATGAATATATGCAGCTGTCCCTTATGTGTAAGTATCATTGTGTGGTTCAAAGAGACATACTAGATTTCTCTAGCCTCTTCTTCTACTCCTGTCTCTAAGGGAGATTGTGATGCCTGTTAAAAGGAGAAGCAGGACACTGGGGTCAGAAACTTGATCATGTTGCTTGATTGCGAGTTAGAATTATATTTTTCTTCTTCAGTAAGTAATATTATTATTTTTAAAACCCTTACCTTCCATCTTGGAGTCAATACTGTGTATTGGCTCCAAGGCAGAAGAGTGGTAAGGGTGGGCAATAGGGGTCAAGTGACTTGCCCAGGGTCACACAGCTGGGAAGTGTCTGAGGCCAGATTTGAACCTAGGACCTCCCATCTCTAGGCCTGGCTCTCCATCCACTGAGCTACCAAGCTGCCCTCTTCAGTAAATATTATTAGTTTAGGGCAGTGATGGGCAAACTTTTTAAAGAGGGGGCCAAAGGAAAGGAAATGCTCATCTGTCAGTCTTTTTCAAAGGCATCTCTTTCAAAGTTTCATTGTACTGTATCCTACTCATTGTATTCGTCAAATTAGGAATAATGTCGCACAGCTGGATAGAACATTTCAGAAGTCCACATCCAGCCAGCGGGCTGTAGTCTACCCATCACTGTTTTAGGGGATATGGTTTTCAGGTTCAAGCTAAACTTCTGATCACTATTTCTTAATGGGGAAGGAGCACTCAATTTTTATATCCAA
>NW_025341523.1:0-1071 GCF_016433145.1 Gracilinanus agilis | reverse complement strand
GAGTTCTTTATTTTTATATGAGACATGTAAATAACAATTATATATATGTGATTTGTTATCAGTATGTACTAAATTATAATAAATATGCTTTTTTTTAAAGATTTAAAGATTTTATTTTTTTTTAGAAAAATTTTCCATGATTACATGATTCATGTTTTTACTTTCCCCTTCACCCTCCCCCCCCCATATCCAATGCATATTTCCACTGGTTTTAACATGTGTGATCGATCAATAAAGACTTATTTCCATATCATTGATAGTTGTACTAGGGTGGTCGTTCCGTGTCTACATCCCCAATCATGTCCACATCAACCCATGTGTTCAAGCAGTTGTTTTTCTTCTTTGTTTCCACTCCTGCAGTTCTTCCTCTGAATGTGTTTAGTGTTCTTTTCCAATAAATACGCTTTTTCAAAGGAAACAAATTCTCACATTAACTATATCCCAAAATCTGTCTCATTCTTTTCCCTCTCCCTCCTTCTCCTCCATCTTCTACCCAAGAACAGAGCTAATATGATATCACCATGATGTGTTAAAGAAATTAAATGTTTCTTTAGTGTAAGCAATATGAAGCGACACCTATTGCTTACACTAAAGAAACATGTATGGAGGAAATAAAGGAACGAACATTATGTTTCTATCCACATTTGGACTCCATCTATTCCATCTATGATAGTAGATCGCCTTTTTCATCATAAATCTCTAAAGTTGTCCTGGATCTTTGCTTTTTTGATAACAGTTAAGACATTCAAAATGGATCGTTATATGTTATTATTGTTACTGTGTATGGTTTTCTCCTGGTTCTACTCACTTCATTTTACATCTCTTCATATAAGTCTTTCTGGGTCTTCTGTGGTCATCTTGTTTGTTGTTTCTTAGGACATAATAGTATGCCTTTACTCTCATATGCCACAACTTTTTCAGCCATTCTCCCATTGATGGACATCCCTTTGGTTTCCAGTTCTTTGCTACCACAAAAAGGACTGCTACAAATATTTTGAAAATATGTAGTTTCTTTTCCTTTTTTCTTGATCACTTTAGAAATAAACCCACTAATGGCATTATTGGGTCAAA
>NW_025341522.1:0-6170 GCF_016433145.1 Gracilinanus agilis | reverse complement strand
CCTCTCCTCTCCCTCCCCTTCTCCTCTCCTCTCCTCTCCTCTCCTCTCATTACCCTTCTCCTCTTTCCCTCTTCTCCTTTCTTCTCCTTCTGTGTTAATTTCTGGAGTTAAATTATAGGGTACACTTGACCTTTAGGCTCTTAACTGCCATGCTTATCCTTAAAGTGTAACTACCATTCTCAAAGTGGAGGAAGATAATTGAAAAAAGAGGTAGTTCAACCCATAAGTTGTTTGAGGGAGGACATGGGGGTATTTCCCAAAGGTAGGAAGTAAAGGGGGATTGGGAGGAGGTTAGTCTGAAAAGAATGTACCAATTCTAAAAAGATATTTAAAATAAATTTCTCCAGTTAAGTAGCTACACTATGGAAAGAGGACTGAGGCCAAGACTGAGAACTGCCAATGGGACCCTGAGCCTGATTTGAAGTTCCCACAGCTTGTGACTATAACAGGTGTCTGGGAATCAGTTACTGTTATTTCTCCTAATGAAGAAACAGAAACAACAAAATAGCCAAGACCCAGGAAGTTTGTAGATAACAGAAATTGGCTTTCCTTTGCTAGGTCTGAGAGTTGTTTAACTTAGGTCTGGAAAATATTTTTGCTTTTCAGCAAGATAATTTTAATGCTCTGAATTATATGTGAGGTTCTATTGCTCATGATATTAGAATTCACTTCCCTTAGTATTATATTGTTAAGGAATTAATGGGTGAACAAAAATGTGCCAAAGCTGTATGTAGATAAATAAGAGATCTGGTGATATTAATGTGCTGCTCTCTTGGTATTTGCTCACTGCCATTCTGAATGGTTTTGGTCTCTGATATTCCTGGAAGTAATGGTGGTTCCCAAGGCTAGAGCAATTAATAACCTTTATCCTAAAGAAATAGTTAAGAAGCAATGGGTGGATTATATGTTTGAATCACACATTGATCTTTGAAACAAAACATATTGATAGATGAAGGCACAGACTTCTAGTAAAGTTAATTTTAACCTTAATAATTATAACAGCTAACACATATAGAACACTTTAATGTTTGCAAATTACTGCACTAATATTATCCCATTTTTAACTTCACAACAACCTGTAGGGGCACATGTTATTTATATCTCCATTTTTTGGAAGAGAAAACTGAGGCAGATAGTGCTTAAGTATCTGAAACTGGATTTAAATTCAGCTCTTCCTGACTTCTGGTCCAGAACTTTATCCATTATACCACCTCATTGTAAATATAAGAGAAAAACTACAAGGCATAAAAGCTCATGAGGTGATGCTTTGTAAATGAAATTTAAGAATCAGGCAAATGAAAATAAATTTACTTTTAGACGATCATTTTTGAGTGTGAATTTTTTTTTCTTTTGAAAAGCTGGAGAAAACCTCTGAAACCAAAGAATTACTTACCTTAATAATTATTCTAACTGATATATTCAAAGTGCAGGGTGCTTTTAAGAATCAAATTTCAAGAATTATGACAATGAATCTATGAATGTTACTTTGAAAAGTGTAGTCACAGCTTGGAAAAGGTATGCAAAAATGCAGCAAAACACCATTTGAATCATCAGGTTTGGCTTCAATGTTTGTGCTTTTAGAGATTTCATAAATGATTTTTTTAAATAGGCATATCACATTGTAATGAAATATTAACTCACCACATTTGTTCACATAAACCTTGGGTAAGAACAGAGTTGGAAGGGAGTATCTGATGAGCTGAAATAAATCTCTTTTCAGTTGAGAAATCTTTAACTTCTGTTTGTAGTCCTTAAAGCTCACATAGACTTATTTAAGATTTATACTGAAATTTGACAGCTCCATGTAGTCAAAGTTCAATATAATACATAACCTCTCTATTTTGATTCCGGTTGAGTAGCCTGCTTAAAACTAAGCACGGTGGAAGCATCCTTTGCCCTCTGTCTTTTTTCTTTTTCTTTTTTTTTCTTTTTCTTTTTTTAGTGCCAACTTTAGTGGCCTGTCACATTACATGTAAAGTTAATTTCACAACCAGTTGCGAGTCAAAGAGCTTCAGAGTCCATTTAAAGAAAGGAATGAATCAAAAGCTAAAATGATTCATACCCTATATAACACCAAATTAACAGGGAGGAAGAAAATGTTTCATTCATTATGGCAGGTATCCTTTTTATCAGGTAGCCTGCCTGAGCAAACTCCATGTGTTGAGCTGTTGAGTCTGAGGTCATGGCTACCCCAGAATTTGAGCGGTTGAGTGTATTTTTGTATGCTTTCATTACAAGGTACAATGTACAGTTAAGAAACACGCTTGTGGCGCCAGCATGTGATTATGGCAAGACAGGCTGACCACTGGGAAATTGCTGAGCTAACAGGGAGAGGAGTCGGGTTGGACTGTGCTGTGGCCAACTAAGCAGACAGCCGCCCAACACACCTTCTGAAGCACTCTCTATTGGGAATGCTCATCTCACCGACAGATGCTTTAATGAGGCCAAAACTTCATACATTTTCAAGGAGTCTGTTTATGAATCTTCTTGCTCTTCTATTTTCGAATGTCCTTATACCTTAAAAAAAAGAAAGAAAAGGAAAGAAAAAATGTCCTTTCTATTTACTTTTGAACCATTCAGATTCTCTCACCTCCTTTTCCTCCTAAGGGAAAAATGACCTGACCACAATGTAAAAAAGTAGGTAATTCAGTGCCAAGATCTTGTTCAGAGGGCCATTATGTGAGGCAGGTATTGGTTAGACACTTTAAATTTAGTGACTTTGCCATTCCTGCACAAGTTCTATTAGTCTACATTTTGGTTTTGTGTCTTTTTTTTTAACCTGGAGGTCAAAAATGTTCTCTTGCCTCTTACTTTTTCATAACATAGAAACACTGGCAAATTTTCTTCTTGTCATTCAAAGCAGCCTACTTACACAGAGTGCTAAAAAAGAGTTAAATCAGAAGAGAGTTTAGAGAGAGTGACATTTGATAACCATGACAACTCAGAAAGCAATAAGAAGATATTTGGAACTCTAATGTTTCTCTCCCAAGCAACAGAAAACTGAAGATTGAGGCAAATAGGACCCTGACGGTGGCTTAGTTACTGCATGGTCACAGTATGATACATCAGAGAGAAACAGGGACTTGGGGCTTGAGTAGGTTGGAAAGGAAACAAAAGAGCCAAAGCCACCTGGTGTCATTGTTTTCATCAGCACTGAAGCACACTTTTTATGGAATGCACAATATGCAAATGATAGTCATCATAATACTCCTGCCATGGTTTCTGATTATTTGAAAACTCTTCTTAAGCTTTCTCAGAATAAAGAATGAAAAGATGTCTGAGAAAAAAAAGAAATTAGATTATAGTTTTTAAGTTTAGAGAAATGATTTAGGATGGCAGAACTGCTTGACTCTGAGTTTCTGTAAACATTTTACTTAAAAGTTAGGCATGATGAAAATCAGAGTTTTAGAAAAAATCAACATCTAAAAGTTGAGACTGATTATATCTTTTTTTGTCTTCCTAGTTTTATTCTTGTTTTATTCTCTCCATCACATTCTTCTCTTTTCTAATTTCTTTTCTCCCTTAATGTTCTCTCTCCTTTCTGCTTTTAAATATATCTTAAGGTCTCCTTCAGTGCTTCCAGGCCATCTGTCCTTGCCATACTAAATAAGCACTTGTGGACACATGGTGGCC
This sequence comes from Gracilinanus agilis, assembly GCF_016433145.1. Lineage (NCBI taxonomy): Eukaryota > Metazoa > Chordata > Mammalia > Didelphimorphia > Didelphidae > Gracilinanus > Gracilinanus agilis. Next base: position 2,537 of record NW_025341522.1, on the reverse strand, counting down.
TCCTCCAGACTGACGGCAGTCTCTTCAGTATAGCTAAGAGAAATGACCTGACAGCAGTGGTAAGAGACATATAAAAATCCATCAAATCTGAAATTTTTTTAAGAAGGAAAAATCCACAGACTTTATCTTTACACCACTCTCCCTCCTCTTTTTTTCCTGTAATTCATTTTACATTTTGCTAGCTGAGGTCTACCCTTAGAAAAGACACTTGCAGAAGTTTCTGCCAATTTGATTATATGCCTCTTGGAGGAGGGGAGTGAATAAAGTGAACTCTAAATAAAAAAAATTAAAGTTGCTTTAAAAATAGATCACACTGCTAATATTCCCATTTAGCACAACTGGTAAATATTGAAATGTTGGAAAGGTGATTTTCAAGTGTAAGCTATTCCTGATTTTTTTACATTGCTCTTATTTATAAAAGAGGTATTTATTGTACTCATTCTTAAAGGAAATTTTTTATAAGAATCTACTCAATGGGGAGACGTGGTACCAAATAACATATATGTATCAGAGCATATTCATATAGTAAAAACGCAAAAAAAAAATTACTAGTCCAATGATTTAATTCTTACAAATAAAATAAATTCTAAGTTAACTTCTCTGTCAGTAGGAATTCCTATCATATTTTTAAAAATCACTGTCAAAAATTGATTTATTTTATTCTCTTAGAGAATTATGTTCTCATTTTTGTCTTCATTATATTTTTGCTTTATTAAAGCATGTTAAATAATGGAAAAGAGAATTAGATGTAAAATAATGCTTTATTTTCCATAACAGATGCTCTATGAATTATATGTACTTATGTGAATTTCTGAGCTATTCATAAGTATTCAGAAAACTGATAAAGCTTGTTATGTTTAACTGGATAGAAGAAAAAAAAGATATTTTTGACAGCCTTGTGGACTAAACTTCACTTATGTACAAAATGCTAAGCATCTCCTTTCTACTCCTTCTGAGGGTGGTCAAATATAAAGGAAGACAGCCACATGCGATTGAGCTTTAATCCTCAAGTATAACTCTAGTCCAAAGTAACCACATTCTAGCATTTGCATTCCCAAGTGATTGAAGCCCCTGTCAGATAAGTTGTAGTGGAAACAATAATTAGAATCTATATTTTTGCTCTCTCTAGAATACTATAGATCTTTCTAATTCAGAAAGCTTCTGTATTTCCCCTCCCTTCTGCTAGATAATCTGCTTAAATCTTTAACTAAAAAATACTGGCATGTCAAAATTCTTAAGTTTTGAAAATGATAGAATAATAAAAAATGATCCTTAAATTGAGTAGCTTAAATCCAGAACAAGACTTTTCTAGTTATGGTAGCAGAATACATATTCGAATACCTGAAATTTCACTGTATATTCTAGCTAAATTGGTATCTAGATTTCTTCTTGTAGAATTTACTTTTGAAAATATTTTGTTGCATTTTCTTCAGAATCAAAACTATCCCCCCCCCAACTTCTGTGGTATTTTTTTAACGGAGGTGGGGGGCGGGCATAAGAGGGGGACAAGAGAGTGAAGCAGAGGGAGGAATGTAATTTAGGAGGCAATGAGATTCATTAAGAAGTGGGTGTTTATCAGTGTGTGTCTTACACTGTTCGGTGATTTTTATAGAACTTCCCCCCCCACCTCAAAACATCATCTGGTGGGTGTTCAGTGGGTTCTTTTGTTATTCAATCTGTTAATTGGAATTTTGCAACAAATCTCAAAAGAGGAACAAAGTACAGTAGAAAGAATTTATTTTAAAATTCAGAAAATGTGAATGCCAAAGTCAAAACAAAAATGTCATTGCACATGAGCAGAAAAATAACAAAGAACAAGGTATAAATCTGAAAAGAAGAACCACACCCATTGAGAAACTTAAGACTAGAATTAGAGAGTTGTTGAGATGAGGAGATCCAAGCAACAAGCATCTATCTAGTCAGTGGACAAAATAAAAGATATATTTACCATTTTTTTAAAATAGGCTACCTCAGAAAAAGAAAATTACAGATCTACATAAAGAAGTTCACCAACCCTCAGATTAATGGGTAGAGAGCATAGAAAACACTTCACCTGTAATATCTATATTTAAGGTCATTAAATATATATGTGTATATGCGTATATGTGTGTGTATATTAAACCTTTACCTATGTCTTACAATCGATACTAAGAATCAGTTCCAAAGCAAAAGAGTGGGAAGAGCAAGTAATTGGGGTTACATGACTTGCCCAGAGTCATACAGTCAGGAGGCATATGAGGCCAGATTTAAGGCGAGGACTTCTCATTTCCAGGCCTGACTTTCCATCCACCAAGCCACCACCTACCTGCTCCTAAGGCTATTTTTAAAAAAGGAGAATCTTTGCTGAATATAATTGGCAAAAATGGTCAATTTAACCATCAAACTCCTTTGTCTGGTAATATCATGTGAAGTGAGGTTGACCATCTAGAATTTAATAATAGTAAAAATAGCTGAGTTCAACTGAAAACACTTCATACGGAGCCCCTTTTTAGATTATTCACTAAAACCCTGTTATGTTACTTTATATATATATATAT
>NW_025341521.1:0-1660 GCF_016433145.1 Gracilinanus agilis | reverse complement strand
CATTTCACCTACATTGTCAGATTCATTGTCATACAATTGGGCAAAAGAGTTCTAATTATTGCTTTAATTTTCTCTTCATTGGTGGTGAATTCCTCCTTTTAAATTTTGATACTGGCAATTTGATTATCTTCTTTCCTTCTTAAATCAAATTAAACAGTATTCTATCTTTTTTATTTGCTTTTCTTTTCATAAAACCAACCCCTAGGTTCCGGGTTAAGATGGTGGCAGAGTAAGAAGCAGCTCTTAACCTCTCCTGACCGAAACACACAAAACTCCTCAAGGTGACACAAAAACAAGTCCAGACGAATGGAGGAAGCCCACAACTGGGCACAGCGTGGAAGGTACGTGGAATTGGGGCATTTCTATGCTATAAAGGGGTGAAACAACTCTCACTAAATCACGGGCTGAGCAACCACCCCACCCCTACCCCTCCACACACAACACCTATAGCGCTGAAGCCAGCTAAAAAGAAATAGAGCAAGTTTGGGGCACCCATCGAGTCATTGGCAGCTTTGGGGCCTGTTCCTGAGAGCAGCAAGATTTAGGACCCCAAAAAGCTAACAAACACACACAAAATTTGAGCGCGGGAGCAGGGCGCCAAGAGCAGATGCAGGGCACAGAACACAGGCTCAGAGCGCAGGCTCCAGTGGAGGCGTGGGTGGAGGCAGACACAGCCTGGAGCTAAAGCTCTGAAACCCTGAGTGGGGAACCAGTGCAGAGGGGTATACGACTGTGGAAGCAGCGCCCTGAGACTTGTAAAGAAACCTCCAGGAGAGGATCAAGCAAGGGGGTCCACCAGGGGGCTTGACCTTGGAAAAAACCAGAACTCAGACCTGAGGAGCAAAAAGACCGTGGACAGACCCTGAGTGCAAGGATAAACCTGAGAAGCTGCTGGGCTAACAATGGCTACCCAGTCTCAGGAAGTTCAGAAGAGAAAGATTAACAACAAGAAAAAGAAGTCTTTAACACTCGACAATTTTTACACAGAGAAAATCCAGACAACCAAGCAAACAGAGGAGGAGAACAAACAAGCATCAGGACCCTCCCCAAATAAGGAAAACTCCTCACAAGCTATGGAAGAGTTCAAAACTGAGATTTTGAGAAAAATGGAAGAGATATGGCAAGAAAATAACTGTTTAAAAGGTAGAATCTTCCAAATGGAAAGTGAGGCTCAGAAACCAAATGAACTGATAAGCAAATTGAACACCAGAAATGTCCAGATTGGAAAGGAATACCAGAAGATTATGGCCGAAAACCAGAAGATCATAGCCGGAAACCAGAAGATTATAGCCGAAAACCAGAAGATTACAGCCGAAAACCAGAAGATTACAACCGAAAATCAAAAGATCATAGCCAAAAACAGAAAGATTATAGACGAAAACCAATCCCTAAAGGCTAGAATTGAGCAATTAGAAGCTAATGATCTCTCAAGACAACAAGAACAAATAAAACAAAGTCAAAAGACTGAAAAAATAGAAGGAAACATGAAATATCTCAATGAGAGAGTGACAGACCAAGAAAACCGGTCTAGAAGAGACAATTTGAGAATAATTGGTCTTCCAGAAAAACCAGAAATTAATAGAAACCTGGACTCCATACTAACAGAAATAATCCAGCAAAATTGCCCTGAAGTCCTACAACAAGAGGGCAATATAGACAT
>NW_025341520.1:0-1258 GCF_016433145.1 Gracilinanus agilis | reverse complement strand
GGATCAGGAAAGGCTTCATGTAGAAGCCTTTGACATATTTTTTTTTTTCTGACATGGCCAATGTTTTGCTTCACTGTAATGTTTGTGACATTGGTTTTGTTTTTCTTGCTTTCCTAATGCAGAGGGTAAAAGATGGGAGGGAAAGAAAGTAGACTAAAAAATTTAAAAAATTTTAATTGAGAGGACTTTCAGTTAAGATGGCGGCAGAGTAAGAAGCAGCTGCTCGATCTCTCCTGACCGAAGCATACAGAACTCCTCAAGGGGAAATAAAAACGAGTCCAGACAAACAAAGGAAACCCACAACAGGGCGCAGCATTGAAGGCACGCAGAATCGGGGCATTTCCACGCTATAAAGGGGTGAAACAGCTCTCACTAAAATGCGAGAGGAAGAAGCCCCTCCCCCACCCCCCACACCGCACACCTCGCACAACGCCAACGCACAAGAGTGAAAACAGGACTGGGGCAACCAGATAATCACCAGCAGCCCCGGGGCTTGTATCTGTGTGCTGCAAGAGGAGGGACCCCAAGTGGATGGGGGCGCACACAGACTTTCCCCTGGTGTCCATGTGGGTGAAGGCACCGCCTCCAGCCCAGACAAAGGCTTCTAAAACAAGGCCTTTCCCAAGTGCTGAAGGCATCGCCTCAGGTGCGAATAAAGATCTCCAGCCCAAGGACTTTCACTACCTTCTGCTGGGGTGAAGGCAAAGCCCTAAGAGCATCTGCACAGGCAAAGGCAGTGCCCTAGGCTTGAATAACGATCTCCAGCCCAGGCTTGGACCTCCAGTGAGGACCAGAGTGCGGCAGTGGAAGCAGCCCCAAAGACTGCTGAAGGAGCCTCGGGCAGAGGGGCAGACCAGGAACTACCAGGAGGCCTGACCCCGAGGACAAGGAGACCGGAGCCCCCCAGGAGCTTGCAAGGCGCAGGCAGACCCTGAGTGCAAAGACAAAGCTGAAAAGGGGCGGGGCTAACAATGGCCAGCAGTAAGGAAGTCCAGAAGAAAAAGACTATAAAGAGAAACTCTGGAACACTGGACAACTTCTACACAGAGAAAATCCAGACAACAGAGGAGGGAAAACAAAAATCCAAACCACCCCAAAAAAATGAAAGCTGGTCACAAGCTATGGAAGAGTTTAAAAATAAATGCTGAGGAAGATGGAAGAAATCTGGCAAGAAAATAACAGTTTAAAAGGCAGAATTTCGCAATTGGAAAGTGAGACAAGTCAACTGAAGACCAAAAATGACCAGATTGAAAAGGAA
>NW_025341519.1:0-1525 GCF_016433145.1 Gracilinanus agilis | reverse complement strand
TGACACTGGTGGTAATGTTTTTTATGTGTGTAAGAGGAGCCAGGCTACAAAAGTCCAAAGTAAAATTTGTTTTCTTTTGTCACACTAAAACCAGATGTATAGTTGAATCGAAAGAGTTTTGGATTTGGAGCGGGGGGACTTGGGGTCAAATCCAGGGCCTTCTACTTATGTAACATGAGTTGTACAGGGCATAGCAGACAATTCCTTGCCTGCTTCCAGCTAGCCCTATATATGATTTAGCATTTGGGCTCATTGAAGATGATGAACTCTGACTAATTCCTACAATATGGTGAAACAATGTTGAAAAGACTTGGAGTTTTGTGTGATTAACTCAGAATGGTCTTTTGGTCCTCTTACTGCCCTTTGACAGTGAGTAGCATGAAGGCAAGATGCTATAGTTAAGGGAGCTTTTGGTCCAGGCTCTTGCTTCTACTCTCCTGTGTTATAATATGCTTTGTCTCTAAACTTCTCATAGATGGGGTAAAAAGGAATGGACTATACATTCACCCCTTTCCCCACTCCTGTACCATTCCACTGTTTTCCTCCAGGAGCTTCCAATTTCCTTTTCTTCTGTCCTGTTTCCTGAGTAAGTGACTAAACATTATAATCAATATTTATAAGTCTTGGCTTGGATCTGACCTTGGAGTTCAAGAGGGCCATAGGGCTTTCAGTTCAATAAATAGAGGTGACTGGTAGCAAGATAAATTTTACATCAGAGAAGACCATCACCTCCAAGAGAACTGGCCCAAATCTGGGTCATTTCATCAGAGAAGGAAATGGCAAACCATTCTAGTATCTTTGTAAGAATACCCCCAAATGGGATCAGAAAAGAGTCAGACACAACTAAAAACAACTAAACAACAACAAAATACTTTGCTTTCTAATAGCCTTCATCATGTATTTGGTGATAGAAAATGTTGGCAACATGATGCCAACCCCAGAGTGCACTCTGTCTTGGGAGAAATTTGAGGATCTTCTAGTTCTCTAAGCATCCAAGCTTATTTAAGGATTCCCAGAATTAAGATCTACTGATATTGAAAAATATTTAATAAAGTTGATAAATGGATGAAGATCTATTTTAGGAGTAAATGGACTAACTAACTAACTACATCAAACTATAACTGTCAGTTTCAAAAGATTCTGGCCAAGATTTTACCAATGACTGAGGACAGCAAAATTCCTAAGTGTTTATGTCACTTTCTCACCTACCTTCTTGAAAGTGTTAGTAATTATTACTTTCTATGAACAATAGCATTTTTTAAAGATGGTGCCAATGTTAAAGAGGCAACCAATGATATCCCAACATAGAGTGCTAATGTTGGAGACGGGAAGACCTGAGTTCAAATCCTAGGTCTGACACAAGCTGTGAAATCATAGGCAAATCACTTAACTCTCTGAACCTCTACAAAAAGGGGGAAAAAAAGCATATTGTATTATGCCTGACTGTTGTAAGATTCAAAATGGATATTTTACATGACAATATTTAATAAGCCATAAGACACTGCATAAATGTCAGTTATTACGA
>NW_025341518.1:0-1265 GCF_016433145.1 Gracilinanus agilis | reverse complement strand
TCCCTGCAATATTCCCTTATTACATCCTAAAAATCCCCTTATTACATCCTGAAATTCCCTTATTACATGGGCCAATATGAATTGCATTACCAGTTAAAAGGGAGAAGGAGAACAGGCTAGATTGCTCTTGGAACATTTAAGAACATTCTAATGACTTCTAAATTTCTTCTTGAAACAGAAAAAAATCTATCTTCTGAATATTAAATTTCTAGTATTGCAATAATGCCTAAATTACAATATCTAAAGAATTTAATTTGAGCATCACCCAAAGAAGAATGGAAAGACACATGTTGGAAATGTTACAAAAATGTCTACTGGATTGAGTACTGGTCTTGGATTCAGGAAAACCTGAGTTCCCATTCTCTCAGATACTTACCAGATCTGTGAACCTGGGCAATATATTTAAATATGCTCAGATTCAAATTCATCATTTGCCTTGCCATCCTTCAAGTATTCCATAAGTGCTTTTGATTATTATCATAAACTGTTGTTAAATAAATTTATTTTTGAAAAATAAGATAGAATGGTCACATAATAACAGCAGGAAATAAATTTTGGATACTTCATGTGCTCTATGAGTATGCTCATTAAAAAAAAAAGTAAGGAGGCACCCAGTATTTGAGTCAGAGTCCTTGTGACAAATTATAGAAGGACAAGAACAAGAATCAAATAGGATAGGCAGGCATGGATGGGTAGAGGTCTCTCATTTTCAGAAAATATTTATTCATTTGACCAGAATTTGTTGAGCCTGTCATAGCTCGGTTCTAAGGTTTGGAGTTAGAACATAAGGAAGTGAGAATTGTTTTCCAATACCAACATTGCAATGCAATACGTTGAAATAAATGCAGTCCCTCTGAGAGTCACCTTTGAAGACTAGGGAGTAATTCCAGCAATATTATAATTGCTAAAAAAAGATTGCAATTCCACTTATAGAATTGCCTTGAGGTAATTTCATTGTCTTATAATCGAACCATTTTTTGAACAACAAATTTTGATCCCCAGTTCACTTTTCATCAGACAGAATATTATAAAAGAACAAACATTTCTTAAGTTCTTGTGTTGTGCAGGTGACTGTGGTAGATAAAGCAAAAGAGAAAATGGCAAAACGGGATAGTCCTAGCCTCAAGGAATTTACACAATTATAAAGTGGTGATAATAAAACAAATAATTTATATATATATATATATATATACATACGCAAATATATATATATATATATATATATATATATGATTTTACATGGTCAGTATATTAGAATATTACAA
>NW_025341517.1:0-1239 GCF_016433145.1 Gracilinanus agilis | reverse complement strand
GCAGAGTCCAGCCTGGTGAGTGTTTTCCCATATTGAATCCTAAGAGTCAAGGACTTAGAGGCAAACTATCACCTCTATTCTTAAAGATAAAGAGGGAAGCAGAGTGTGATCCAAATCCTCTCTTTGTCTGCCTTTAGTGACCCCTGTAGATTTTCTGCTAGGTGTGTTTTTAAAAAAAAAAAAACTTTTTATTCAATCCATTCCTTCCTTCCTCACACTACAGGAGGCACCAACTGGGAAAAGATATAGTTTATGTCTTCTATGTTTCCACTTCTCAAGTCATTCTCTGGAGGTGAACACTCACAGTTATTCATCAAATATTAGATCTATAGCTGTATATAATAGTCCCTTGGTTTTACTCATTTTGCTCTTCATTATCCCATATAGTTCTTTCCAAGCACAGTAGCATTCCATCACCATCCTATACCACAATATTTTTAGCCATTCCTCAATTGATGAATATCCCCTTGATTTATAGTTCTTGCCAGCACAAATAAAGCTGGTATAAATATTTTGGAACATAAGGCACTTTTCCTTTTTCCCTGACTTCCTTGGAAATTAGACACAGCAATTATTGCCAGTTCTAAGATACACACATTTTTGTAGCCCATTGGGCTCATTTACAAATTGCTCCAAAATGGTTAGATAGTTCAGATTGTATCAACAATATATAAATGTCCCCACTTTTCCATTTCTTCTCTAACATTTGTCATTTTTCCCTTTGGTCATTTTGATCAATCTGATGGATATGAGATGTCACCTCAGAATTGTTTTGGTTTGCATTTGCCTAATCGGTAGTGATTTAAAGCATTTTTAATGTACTTATATATGGCTTTTTTTTTTAATCTGAAAACTGTGTGTTCTTTTGTCGATTTGTCAATTGGGGGATGGCTCTTATTCTCATAAATCTGACAAATTTCTCTTAATATTTTACTTGTGAGAGCTCTCTCTGAGAGACTTGTATCCCAATTTTCTGCTTTCCTTCTAATCTTAGCAATAGTCTATTGATTTGTTTAAACCTTTTCAATTTAATATAATCAAAATCATCTATTTTACTTTTCACAATACTCATCTCTTGTTTGCTCACAAATTCCTTTAGTATCCATAAATTTGATAGGTAATATCTTCCCTGTTCTTTTAATTTGCTTATGCTATCTCCTCATATGTGTAGATTGTGTATCCATTTTATTCTTATCTTAGGGAATGGTGTAAGATATGTCTATAACTAGTTTCTGCCAA
>NW_025341516.1:0-1564 GCF_016433145.1 Gracilinanus agilis | reverse complement strand
GGGGTTGTTTTTTTCTTAAATCAGGATTAACTCAGAAAATCCGACCTGTATGGTTACTTTATTTATAAATATTTTCACCCAATAAATATCTAAGCATTGGTGATTTCTAGAAATAAGAATTTTTAATGCTTCAAATTATACAACTAGCTTTCAGTTTCCTCTAAATGTATTATAAATATTCCCAGAAATTTCCTATAACATGAAACTCATTTGAAATTAAATGGTGAAATTCAGAAATTAAAAAAAAATTCTTAAAAACAGTTTCTCATCACAAAGCCTGGCAGTCACTTATCAGATTAACGTTCCCTTCATAGGTTAATAGATAATTTCTCAGAGGCAGCTCGGTAGTTCAGTGGATAGAAAGCCAGGCATGGAGTCAGAAGGTCTTGGGTTCAAATCAGGACTCATACACTTCCTAGCTTTGTGACCCTGGGTAAATCACTTAACCCCAATTGCCTAGCCTTCACTACTCTTCTGCTTTGGTACTCATACTTAGTATCTATTCCAAGATGGAAGGTAGGGGTTTAAAAAAAATAAACAATTTCTCTCAACTTTGCAAACCTAATCTAAAATATTAGTGCTCATTGTCTAACTGGGCAAACAACATTTTCAAAAAGTCATCATTACAGCTGAAAAGGACCATAAAGAATTACCTAGACAGTACATTGATACTGGAAATAAATAGATTGAAGCTCAAGATGCAATGACTTACCCAGTGTCACCATGACTAATGGATGGATGATCTAGAATGCAAACCCTTGTTTCTTGACTCAAAATGAAATGCTCTTTCTTTTTTAATGCCCTATTTAGAGCAAGTGGCATTTCCCCAAATGTTTTTCATATAAAAATTTGTTTTCATTCTCTAGCTTTTTGCTAGAAATTTTTCCCTATTGTTATTCCTAGTATTATTTCCTAACCATTTTTCCAAAATAGTATGCTCTTTTCATCAACTGAACCTCATAGGTCAGTTTTCCCATATTAAAATCATCTAATGAGTATTTCATTATACAGAGGATACAAATCCAAGTGATTTGCTTAATTAAATACATTCCTGGATGAGACAAAGTTTAGGGAGTGTCATCAGGAGACCAAAGTTTAAATCCCACCATCCCTTAATTTCTCTGAGCTTCAATGTCTTCTTTGATCAATGGAGGAGAATAATCCTTGAACAAATATTTTGTAAGCTTCATAGTGACACACTGAGCTATCATTAGCTATTTTATACCTGAAAATGCTAGGCGGTATAGTAAGAGGGTACAGCTAGCTGCCAAGCCTTCCAATTGTTTGTTTGCTCAACAGGACCAAAGTGCACAATGGCTGAGAATCACATACTAACCACTTCAGTTCATCTTCCTGACTCTTAAGAAATTTAAGTATTTGTATATAGATTTTTATTTTGCTACCATACAACTAGCCGCTCTCCTCTCTAATCACAGTGGTTGTCCACCAAAAGGGTCCATTATGAAGTTGTTTTAAAAATAATTTATTTGGATTAAATAAAAGATTAGAAACACAAATACTACTCCCACGTAACATAGACTATATTCCATTCAGTCCTTAGATC
>NW_025341515.1:0-1251 GCF_016433145.1 Gracilinanus agilis | reverse complement strand
TCCTCTCAGTTGTGCCTCCTGGTCCTCTACTAGCCCAGAGAAGAAAATGGCAGGAAAGTAGTGGCAATGGGTGGCTGGATTTGAGAGGAAAAGGGTTATTCCCTCTTTTGGTGTTCCAGGTAAGACTGTTTTGGACATAACCTAAGAAATGAGATTCCTAGTTATCTCTCTGACCATTAGCCTAGATAGACTGAGGCATCACAATCAGACATGGCTGAAACAATGGAATACTACATTCCCAGACAATGTAATCAAACCATATCTGGGCTACTGTGTTTTTGTTTTTTTTTAATGGGTAAAGAACGACTAACAGAACCATCCCATTATAGTATGGACTGACGCTAGAGATGGTAGTCTTTAAGCAGTGATTGGATAGATGGATGGATGGATGGATGGATGGATGGATGGATGGATGACCAATCACTTTTCAGGCATATTCTTCAAAGGATTCTTATACAGCTATTGGCTGGACCCACTGATTCTAAGGGCCCTTCCAGTCCTGACATTTAGTGATTCTGAGAATCTGAGTTCTGCAGCCCACGGGACACTGGTAGGAAGAACTATCATTGACTCTTCCCTGTCCCCCAGACCTAATAAATCTGAAAATAGACCGTGATGAGGCCGGTAGGATCTCATCCACAAAGCCCTAAAGGGTAAGGTGGGGCAGCTGCCCATTGCCCATAGCTCAGCTCATTCTTCACAACTTTTGCCCCAGTAACCCTGAGAACCTTTGGGATGATTGGAGTATTTCAAGGTGCCATGGATGTTCCCTCCACAATCAGATAGCGACCCTCCACAGGGAATAGATGCCCCTCCCTGGAGACTTAATTTAAGCCAATGGCCACTCGCTAGGGATGATGAAGAGATTCTGGTCCAGGTGCAGATCCATGAAGTCATCCATTTAGAGCTCTGATGGGATTTTAGCCACCACCAGATGACCCAGAGTCCTCTTTTTACCGATAACAAAATGGACCTATGGGGAAGGGATTTGCCCCAGTGCCTAGGGCAGGGGCAGGACTTCCATTAAATAAACTAGGATGTCCACCTGCAAGGACACCTCCCTCCCTCCCGGGATGCTAAGCAGCTCTGCTGGGCCCTCTTGGTGCTGAAAGCATCAGCAGTCAGGGGTCCTTTCAGATCCTTTCTTGGACAGTTCCTTACGCACCTGGAGCTTCCAGAGCTCCTTCCATTGGCCCTGGCTCTGGGGCTGAACATCCTGGGAGGGGAGGGAGGGGCTGCGGAGGGGCTGAA
>NW_025341514.1:0-1058 GCF_016433145.1 Gracilinanus agilis | reverse complement strand
AGTTCTTAGCCCCTTGCTCTGTGTTCCCTGTGATGTGGCCCAGACTTCCTGGTTCTTACCCTTCCCCCTCCATTTTCAGACTCCACTTCCAGATTTGCATTGGCCCTCCCCCTCCTCCACAATTCAAAGGCATTGGAGGGGAGGGGGGCCTTCCTGACCAGGCCCACATTCCTTCCTCTTGGTACAATTGTTCTTTATATTCTCCTAGGTACACTGGTTTTTGCAAGTGGGCTTCCCCATTGGAATGGAAATAGAAGTAAAGGTGGTTTGGGCTTTTTCTTTTCTTTCTTTTCTTTTTTTTGGCTCAGCCTCTTGGCACATGGAAATTACTCAAACACATAGAGGTGGAGCTGATGGGCCCAGAGTAGAACATTCCCATCTCATACAGGTCCTTATTACAAGCACAGCTTGGAGCCCTCCATAGTAAGGGATCACTCCAAGGGTAGGTTGATAAATGTTTAACAAGCCACCACTTGAGGAGAAAAATGTGCCCTAGGTCCCCGGGTGATTTTTATCTGCATTATTTGAATTTTTACCGTCTCTTTCTTGGGTCTAGATAATTAACAAAACAATAAGCCAAGCCCTGCTGGGCCGTTTGGTGATTTCTAGGAAGATAAATGATCTCCCTGACAGTTTAACACTCAGCTCCTCTGCCCCATGGTTCCACAATGCCCGTGGCTTGTTCCCTTATGGAAGAGGGCAGAGGGCTTCAGGCTGACATCAGAGGATCAGAGATATCTGTTGGAGGGCTTGTGGCTGAGCAGACAGGCATCTTAGTGGCCACTGGCCCAATCCGACAGAGAAGGACCTGAAGCTTGGGGCTAAGTGACTTTCCTGAGGTTATGGGGAGAGGGCTAGGAAAAGAGTTAAGATTGGAACCCGCTCCCACTCAGCCCCAGCCCTCCTTGAGGGCATCTTGTGACTGGCAGTCTCTTGTTAAAACTTCCCATTCGGTATGTGATTTCCCTGGCCTCCATTTTGGGGATGGCCCAAGCCAGCCATGCTTCATTCCTCTTCAATCTCTCTCTCTCTCTCTCTCTCTCTCTCTCTCTCTCTCT
>NW_025341513.1:0-1763 GCF_016433145.1 Gracilinanus agilis | reverse complement strand
CAGAGTTCTTCTAATATACAAGAGGATATCAAATGTCCAAATTTCTTATCTGAATAGTTATGATAAAACCTTAACATTCTTACTGGGCAAAAACTTTCCCCTAAGCAACTTCTGCCTGTTGCTCTCTGTGAAATTAGATTATTGGTTATTGGCAGGTTGATAATTAATAATTATAGTTTAGTTTTTAATCACTAGAATCAGTACTTAAGAAATAATTTGATTAAAACAATTTGACACAACATTAAATTCTATAAGATAGTTTTACTTTCTATGAGTTTAACTTTTCTATTTTTATGAGTTATAACTTACACTTTTGCCCCAGCCTGGTAGGGGAGGGTTTTAATACCTGGATTTATAAGACATTCTTTCTGGTTATAAGTCAAGGGTTGCTTAACATCCGACTTTCCAGAGAGTGTTGATTACCATAGTTCTGTGTTTTTACTATTTCCATGGTTCCTGGAAATCCTCATCTTTAAATCAGGCTTAATATAAGCCTACCCTTACCTCTTTCATAAGCTAATTATATTCAGTTTTGTTTTTATCACAAAACTACTTTTAGCACTTGATATAAATTCTTTCCTTTTTACAGTATAAAAAGGCTTCTCTGGCTGTCAGAAGCATCTTAGAATTTCTGAGGATTCTTAGATTACTTTTTTGGGCAACTGTTAACAAAATTGTGCTGAGAGATTTTGTGCCTCAGTTTTTCTTTATCAAAGTTTTTTATCACAACAATTGGCAATGATGGGAAGGACAGAAGAACTGATTCTGCCCTCTAATTCACCAAGAAATTTCCTTAAGAGCTTTCTGGTGAGATTTTCACACCAATGGCTTTATCTAAGGAAGATAGTTGGACTCTTCTTGGCCCCAAATCCAGATTCTTCCTATTGAAGTGAAGCTCCCACTTTGCTGGGGAAGATGTAATTCCCCTTTTCCCTTCATTGCAAGGAAAATATTTTGGACTGAGAGCCAGGCCTAGAGACGAAAGGTCCTAGGTTCAAGTCCGGGCTCAGACACTTCCCAGCTGGGTGACCCTGAGCGACTGTGTCCCATTGCCTACTGGTTGTGGCCCTATGCTCCTAGATTGGAGTCCCAGGATAAAAAAAAAAAAAGGGAAGGTCATTACATCCTAATTAAAGGCAGTATAAACAATAAGGAAATAACACTGCTCAATATGTATGCACCAAGTGGCATAGAATCCAAATTCATAAAGGATAAACTGGCAGAACTCAAGAAGGAAATAGATAGTAAAACCATACTAGTGGGAGATCTAAATATTCCTTTTTCAGATCTAGATAAATCAAACCGAAAAATAAATAAGAAAGAGGTAAGAGAGGTGAAAGAAGTCCTAGAAAAATTAGATTGAATTGATATGTGGTGAAAAATAAATAGGGACAAAAAGGAATACACCTTCTTTTCAGCTGCACATGATACATTCACAAAGATTGACCATGTTATAGGGCATAGAATCATTGCAAACAAAAGCAAAAGAGCAGAAATAATAAATGTAACCTCAGATCATAATCCAATAAAAATAATAATTAGTAAGGGCACCTCAACAGGCAAATCAAAAACTAATTGGAAATTAAATAATATGATTCTCCAAAACCAATTTGTCAAAGAAGAAATCATAGAAACAATCAACAATTTCATTGAAGAGAATGACAATGATAAGATATCCTACCAAACTCTGTGGGATGCGGCCAAGGCAGTACTCAGGGGGAAATTTATATCCTTGAGTGCATATGTTAACAAATTAAGGAGGG
>NW_025341512.1:0-2322 GCF_016433145.1 Gracilinanus agilis | reverse complement strand
CATTGGCAATATACTTTCCTCATGGCTAAGAAAGTTATACTCCTTAAACTCAATTTTGGACATGTCACAATACTGCTCAAAAAGCTTCAACAAATCACTATTGTTAATAATGAGGAAAAAAACGCAAAGAAGGTTTTCTATATTGAAACCCTTTTGATTGAGATCAATCTATTCTCATAAACTCATCATACTTTACTTCCTCCATGCAATCTATGTTTCATCCAAGCTAGCTTACTTATTCTTCCCTATACTTGAAATTCCATTTCCCATCACATTGGCCTTCCACAATCTTCCTTCCATGATTTAAATATATTCTCTCTTCATTTCAACTCACATAGTACCTAGGGATTCCTTTAAGGTTCAGATTAAGTAACATGTCCTATATGAGAGCTTTTCTGATAGTCCCATTTGTCAGTACTATATCTGACCCATAATATTTCATAATTATTTTGCACATAGTATTATTATTAATTTACATATTTCTTTAATTTATATTAATATAAGGTCCACATGCAGAGTCAGTTTTGTTTTCGTCTCTGTGTTCTCAGCACCAGACTTAGTATCTGACATTGACTGGTTTTAAATCTATTTCATAAAATAAACTGCCCAAAGTTCGAAGTCTTAGAGAATGGTCTCAGACACTAACAGGTTAACTGGCTTCTCCAGGGCCCCCTTGTCTGACCCACAAGAGTTGCTTTATATATAAGTATTTTTTTTGCTGAATAAATAAATGAATAAAAAGTGAAGTTACATTAAAAAATGATTGTGGTATAAAATCAAAAGATACCAATAAAATTAAATATGTAAGTGAAATTATTTAAATAGAATACTCCTTCATAACACATACCATTATTGTGAAATTTCCATCAGGATCCTTGAATCATATTCAAGGAAATTAGGTTATGGAAAGATGTTATTACTATACATTTCTGAACCACTAGAGGGCAAAATAAGAGATCATTCCTCACAGAGGCAGCAATAAAAACATTTAGTTAATAGAATAGTAATGAAATACTACTTGATCATCCCAGATCAATATTTTCTTACTTGAAGTTATGCTAAAGACTATTTTAAGGAGACTTCCTGGTTAAGATGGTGGCAGAGTAAAAAGCAGATGCTTAACCTCTCCTAACCAAAACATATAGGACTCCTCAAGAAGATATAAAAACAAATCCAGAGGAACAAAGGGACCCCACAACAGGACGCAGCATTGAAGGTATGTGGAATTGGGGCATTTCCATGCTATAAGGGGGGTTAAACAGTTCTCACTAAAACGTGAACTGAGCAACCCCCTCACCCACCCCACACCACCTACAGTGCCCAAGCCAGCTGACAAAAGCTAGAGCAAGCTTGGGGCACCCATTAAGTCCTTGGCAGCTACCTGGGGTCACCAGGGCCTGTTACTGAGAGCAGCAAGATTTAATACCCCAAGAGGCTAAAGAAGGCACGGACTTTGAACACAGAGCCTGAGTGCAGGCTCAAGAACAGGCTCTTGTGTCCACAGATCCTGAGAGCAGGAGTGGACCTTGAATGAGGACCCAGTGCAGAGGGGTGCATGACTGTGGAAGCAGAGCCCTGAAACTTTTAAAGGAGCCTCTGATAGAGGAAAAAGCAAGGGGACCACCAGGAGGCTTGACCCAGAGAACAACAAGTTCAGAGATTTCAGGAGCCTAAAGAGCACACACAGACCCTGGGTGTGAGGATAAACCTGAGAGGGTACAGGGCTAACAATGGCAAGCCAGAGACAAGAACCCCAAAAGAGAAAGATCATCAAGAAGAAATCTGTGACACTCGACAACTTTTACATAGAGAAAATCCAGAAAACAGAGCAAACGGCACAGAACGAACAAGTAATCACATCCAAAACTTCCCAAAATGATAAAAACTGGTCACAAGCTATTGAAGAGTTCAAATATGAAATTATGAGAAAGATGGAAGAAATCTGACAAGAAAATAACAGTTTAAAAGGTAGAATTTAACAATTGGAAAGTGAGGCAAGTCAATTGAAGACCAGAAATGACAATGATTGAAAAGGAAAACCAAAAGATTATAACCCAAAACCAAAAGATTATAACCGAAAACCAGTCCCTAAAGGCTAGAATTGAACAATTAGAAGCTAATGATCTCTCAAGACCGCAAGAACAAATAAAAAAAAGTCAAAAGACTGATAAAATAGAAGGAAGCATGAAATATCTCAATGAGAAATTGACAGATAAAGAAAAGAGTTCTCGAAGAGACAATTTGAAAATCATTGGTCTTCCTGAAAAAGCAGAAATTAATAGAAATTTGGACTCCATACTAAAAGAAATTATTCAGCAAAAT
>NW_025341511.1:0-1383 GCF_016433145.1 Gracilinanus agilis | reverse complement strand
CTCTCTCTCTCTCTCTCTCTCTCTCTCTCTCTCTCTCTTTCTCCTCTCTTCCTTCCTACCTTTTTAGTATCAATTCTAAGTCAGAAGAGCAGCAAGGGCTAGGCAATAGTTAAGTGACTTGCCTAGAGTCACATAGCTAGGAAGTGTCTAAAGTCAAATTGGAACCCAGGTCCTCCCTAATCCAGGCTTAGCTCTCTATCCACCGCAGTACCTAGCTGCCACCTTCATTATTTCTTATAGATGGTATTCTACCTTTCAAGGTTTTATCTGGTCATTTAAAATAATTTTTTCCTTCAGCATTAAATGCTTCTAATATACACAACTTTGGCTGAAAACTTCTGGATATTGCTGGGAGATGTCTGAATCACCAGGTCTTGGGTCCTGAATGCATTTCCTGCCAGGTGCTTGCTCTTGAAGAGTGGAGAATCCTCTGGGTCTCCCAATGGTGACTTCCCTCTAAGGAAGCCTCTATACGCAGGCAGCCTTGGTGGTACATCTGATTGCTGTTCCACAGCTTCTGCGGTTGCAGACTGTGTGGTGGGTTCCTGGTAAAATCAACCTTGACTTGGAACAATAAACTCTAAATCCCATTAACAAATTCCTTTCCCTCTGCATGCTGATCCCTAGTCATAAACCCCTGGGTCTCCACAAGGTAGTTTAGTGACTGTTGTTCTGTCTTTGTTACAAGGAACAGAAATAGCTGGCCGGAGTTTTGGAGATGAGGGATGCAGGTGGAAGACAGCAGATGTGACTCTGGAGGAAAATAGACAACAGCAACCCTAAAGCTGTCCAGCCTTGGACTTAGCCCACTATGCTGCTCCATGGAAGCCACCGTAAGAACACTCCCTGGGCATCTCCTGAGGTTTCTGTGGCCCTAGTTCGTGTGGGGGCATTGCAGAGTAGGCGGCATGACTATGTATATAGTGAGGTCAAGAGTCCTCTCCATCGTGTGGTTGTGTTTCCATGCCACCCTCCAGGCCAAATCAGGTCAGCTCCTCTGTGCCAGTGGGTGGAGAACATGATACAGAGGATAAAATGATGCCAGCAGGTGGGTAGGGCTCTTGTGGCATCTGTGGCAACCCGTGTCTTGCTGCCCTAACAAAGCCATTTGACCAAGATGACCAAACAAGAAATCTGACACTAATCCCTGAAACAGCCCACAGGAGTGTTTCTCCTCCCCTAGATCTGATTCATAACCCTAGGAAGTTGGTTCCTGCACCTAGGGCACAGAGAGAGGTCATTTTGGTCCTCTCATGGTGTCACCCAGATAGGTGCATAACTCAGCTGAATTTAGAATTATGGGATCTGGGTTCAAATCCTAACTTCTTGAGTTTATATAATAATATATATTTATTTATTTTTATATAATATATATTTTATGTA
>NW_025341510.1:0-2266 GCF_016433145.1 Gracilinanus agilis | reverse complement strand
TTCTATCATACCAAAACCTATGAAAATTACTCCAAATCCCACTTTGTTCAAACTCTATTCTCTATCCTTCACTGATTATTCCCTTAATCCCATCTGCCACAACTCAACGAAGCTCAGCCTTTCACTAAACCTAACAAATACTTCTATTCAAGAAATTTCAATAGAACTTCATATTAAAACCTTTACACTAATGGTCACTTCATTTTCTTGCACTCAATAGGATCTGATACAACTTCCCAGGCCACCCTTTTCATCATTAGCTGCACTTCATTCATACTGCTGTCATCATAGGGAAGTTAGAATATTCCTTCTATGCCATTGTCATTTCCAGGTCCTCCCTCTATCCTCTCTATTTAGGAATCTCTCCTTTGATGAAAGTGAAACCCAGAGAGGTTAAATAATTTTTCAGTGGAGTAGTAATAACTAAAATAATAAAGTAGCTCAGTGACACAGTGAATAGAGTGCTGGGCCTGGAGTCAGGAAGATTTAAAATCATGAGTTCAGATCTGTCCTAAGACACTTACTAGATGTCTGGACTCAGATACTTATAAGTTACGTAACTCTAGGCAAGTCACTTAACCCTGTTTGACTTAATTGTTCATCTATAAAATGAGTTGGAAAAGGAAATGGGAAGTTATTCTGGTGCCTTTACCAAAAAGTAAGACATGACTGAAACAATTTTAAAAAGTGGTAACAACTAGAATTTATTTCATTAAATTTACAGAGATATTTGCATATGGTTATTTCATTTGATTTTTTAAAATCCTATTAAAGTAGTTATAATAATCCTTATTTTACAAATAATGAAACTGAGACAGAAAAATAGAATGACATGACTGGGTTTATACTTCTTGTAACCAATCAAAAATGATTTAATCTCAAGTTGTCCTAAATGTAAGATTTATCAAGAGTTTATGTAATACAGTACCAGTTGTACTACAGCAACTAAATACTAGCAAATAGAATTGACAATATATTAATCTTTGTTTCTGTGTTCAATTCTGGTGCTTTTTCTATAATCTCACAATACTTATATTAATGGAATATCTCATAATTCCCTTAAGATATTTAGATTGCATGCATTTTTCCTTTTGACTAGCATGCATCTATCAGCAAGTATTTCATCTTAAAGATATATGTATATAGCTTGGATATTTTTTACCAGATTTTTAACCAATTTGTGGCAGGACTAAAACATATTCATAGTCATATTCCCTTCTACTTAAAGATTATTAGAGATCCAAGTGAGGCTTCCGGGTTAAGATGGCGGCAGAGTAAGAAGCAGCTCTTAACCTCTCCTGACCAAAACACACAAAACTCCTCAAGGGGACATAAAAACAAGTCCAGACGAACGGAGGAACCCCACAACAGGGCACAGCGTGGAAGGTATGTGGAATTGAGACATTTCCAGGCTATAAAGGGCTCTCACTAAATCGCGGGCTGAGCAACCGCCCCAGCCCCACCCCCTCCACACTCATCTATAGCTCCGAACCCAGCTAAAAAGAAATAGGGCAAGTTTGGGGCACCCATCAAGTCATCAGCAGCTCCGGGACCTGTTCCTGAGAGCAGCTAGACTTAGGACCCCATTAAGTCAAAAAAAGCACGCGAAATCTGAGCGCGCGCTCGGGAGCAGGACGCTGGGCGCAGAGCGCAGGCTGAGCAGAGGCGTGGGCGGAGGCAGACACAGCCAGGAACTAAAGCCTAAGTGGGGAACCAGTGCAGACGGGTATACAACTGTGGAAGCAGCGCCCTGAGACTTGTAAAGAAACCTCCAGCAGAGGATCAAGCAAGAGGGCCCACCAGGGGGCTTGACCTTGGAAAAAACCAGAACTCAGACCTCAGGAGCCAATAGATCGCAAACAGACACTGAGCGCGAGGATAAAGCTGAGAAGCTGCTGGGCTAATGATGGCTACTCAGCATCAGGAAGTTCAGAAGAGAAAGAATAATAACAAGAAGAAGAAGTCTTTAACACTCGACAGCTTTTACACAGAGAAAATCCAGACAACCGAGCAAACAGAGGAGGAGAACAAACAAGCATCCGGACCCTCCTCAAATAAGGAAAACTCCTCACAAGCTATGGAAGAGTTCAAAACTGAGATTCTGAGGAAAATGGAAGAGATCTGGCAAGAAAATAACAGTTTAAAAGGTAGAATCTTGCAATTGGAAAGTGAGGCTCAGAAATCAAATGAACTGATAAGCAAATTGAACACCAGAAATGACAAGATTGAAAAGGAATACCAAAAGATTATAGCCGATAACCAGTCC
>NW_025341509.1:0-1479 GCF_016433145.1 Gracilinanus agilis | reverse complement strand
ATATACCACAATTTGTTCAGCTTTTCCCCAATTGAAGGGCATGCTCTCGTTTTCCAGTTTTTTGCCACCACAAAACGTGTGGCTATAAATATTTTCCTACAAATCTGTTTAACTATGATCTCTTTGGAGTACAAACCCAACAATGGTATGGCTGGATTGAAGGGCAGGCAATATTTTATAGCCCTTTGAACATAGTTGCAAATTGCCATAAAGAATGGTTGGATCAGTTTACAACTCCACCAGCAATGCAATAATATCCCAATTTTGCCACATCCCCTCCAACATTCACTACTCTCCCCTACTATCATGTTAGCCAATTTGCTAGGTGTGAGGTAATACCACAGCATTGTTTTGATTTGCATTTCACTAATTATTAGAGATTTAGAACACTTTCTCATGTGCTTATTGATAGTTTTGATTTCTTCATTTCTTTTTCTGATATGGGATTGTTTCTTCTGATGTTAATCTAGGCAATTTATATTTTTGTAAATATTCATCCATATCACCTAGATTGCTATATTTGTTGCCATATAATTGGGCAAAATAGTTTTTAATCATTTCCTTAATTTCCTCTTCATTAGAGGTAAGGTCTCCCTTTTCATCTTTGATAATGTTAATTTGCTTTTCTTCTATCTTTTTTTTTATTAGATTGACCAGTACTTTGTCTATTTTATCTGTTTTTTCAAAACAACAGCTTCTAGTCTTATTTATTAATTCTATAGTTATTTTACTTTTGGTTTAACTAATTTCTCCCTTGATTTTTAGTATTTCTAATTTAGTTTTCATCTGGGGATTTTTAATTTTCTCACTTTCTAGTTTTTTAAATTGCAAGCCCAATTCATTAATCTCTGCCCTCCCTAATTTCTTATATATGCACTCAAGGATATAAATTTCCCCCTGAGTACTGCCTTAGCTGCATTCCACAGAGTTTGATGGGTTGTCTCATCATTGTCATTCTCTTCAATGAAATTATTGATTATTTCTATGATTTCTTCTTTAACTGACTGGTTTTGAAGAATCATATTATTTAATTTCCAATTAGTTTTTGATTTGCCTGTCCAGGTGCCCTTACTAATTATTATTTTCATTGCATTATCATCTGAGAAGATTACATTTATTTTTTCTGCTCTTTTGCATTTGTTTGCAATGTTTCTATGCCCTATTACATGGTCAGTCTTTGTGAATGTACGATGTGTAGTTGAAAAAGAAGGTGTATTCGTTTTTTGTCCCTATTTATTTTTCTCCACATATCTATTAAATCTAATTTTTCTAGGACTTCATTCACCTCTCTTACCTCTTTCTTATTTATCTTTTGGTTTGATTTATCTAAATCTGAAAGAGGAATATTTAGATCTCCCACTATTATGGTTTTACTATCTATTTCCTTATTGAGCTCTGCCAGTTTCTCCTTTATGAATTTGGATGCTGTACGACTTGGTGCATATATATTGAGCAGTGTTATTTCCTCATTGTTTATAC
>NW_025341508.1:0-1091 GCF_016433145.1 Gracilinanus agilis | reverse complement strand
GTGCTGAGACTGGAGTTAGGAAGAAGGAAGATTTGGGTTCAAATTTGACTTCAGATACTTTCTAACTATATGACCTTGGACAAGTTACTTAAACCTTTCTGTCTTGGAGTGGTAACTAAGACAGAAAGTAAGGGGGTGTGTGTGTATATATATGTATGTGTGTGTATGTGTATGTATGTATGTATGTATATATGTATATATGTATGTATGTGTATTTATATGTATGTGTGTAAAATCTCATTTAATCCTAACAACAACCCTATGAAGTAAGTGCTCTTATGCTGTTATATTATAGTTGAGGAAACTGAGGCAGCCAGAGGTTAATGACTTGCCTAGGGTCTCACAGCTTCTCCAGGGTCTGAGGTCAGTCAACAAGCATTTATGAAGTCTCTGCTAAGTGGCAAGCGCTGTGTGCTGTGTGCCAGGGCTATAAAGCCAATAAGTGAAGCGATCCTTTCTCCAAGGGAGGTGGCAGCCCCTGGAAGCTCGGGGAGGCAGGTTGGGGGGTTCCCGGCTTTCCCCCACCTCGCTCACATACACACACAACACAGATGTCCCCCTTATAGGCCAGCCTAAGCCAGTGGTTCCCACCCACAGAAGTCTGAATTCCTCCCCAGAGGCTCCATTCAAAGCTCCAAACAAAGGCTCACCACCATAAACTGGCCAAGTTAATCAGGGAACTCCCTTGATTAATGCCCTCCACATAGAAACCATAAAATCACAGGAATGAGAGCAGAAAGGGGCCTTAGCCCAATTGCTTTATTTTAATTCAAAGATGGGAAAACTGAGGCCAGGAAAGGGGATGGAGACTCCTGGCTGTGACGCAAAAGTGACCGGTAAGGCCCTCCCTCTAAGCCTAAAACCTGGTTCTCTTTCTATTATTTTGTATTTTCTAAGAATTATCCAACATTAGGTCCCACCTGCCCCCCCTCAGCAATTAGAGGCCCCAGGAGGACCGTCAGCACCCCAGATGGAAGCCCCCAAAGACCCCAGCAGCTGTCCGTCTGTCAGACAGGTGTGTGGCGAGGCAGAGCCGGGGTACCCGCTCATACAAAGGGCTGCTCCAGGGTCCCCAGAGAGATGGCCAAGCC
>NW_025341507.1:0-1393 GCF_016433145.1 Gracilinanus agilis | reverse complement strand
GCCTCAAACAACTCACATAGTTGAAATCCATCTTAGTCACAAGATGTTCCTATGCTGGTGAAATATAAGAATATTTTGGTTTATTTTAATGTAATGATAGGTATTGATCTGAACTGGTAGAATGCGTAACCATACTAATAAAGCCACAGGTCCTCTGATTCCCTCCTAATTGCCTCCCTGACTCCAGACTCTCTCTAATCTAATTTATCCTACAAAAAAATTGCCTTAAGTGAGAAAGCTAGTGGCCCATTGAGTAGAGCACTGGGTCTGAAATAAGGAGGACCAGAGTTCAAATACAGATGTAGATTCTTGCTAATTGACCCAGGGCAAGACATTTAACTACTGTCTGCCTCAGTTTCTTCATTTGTAAAAGGGGTACAATAATACATGGCTCATAAGAGATGGTTTATTAATCCATTCCATACTTCAAAGCTTAGCCAGGTATCATTTCTAATTCCTAATACCCTCTTAGCACCAATTGCCAGTGCTGTCCTTAAAATTACTTAATATATAGGTTCCGGGTTAAGATGGCAGCAGAGTAAGAAGCAGCTCTTAACCTCTCCTGACCAAAAAACACAAAACTCCTCAAGGGGACATAAAAACAAGTCCAGACGAACGGAGGAACCCCACAACAGGGCACAGCGTGGAAAGTACATGGAATCAAGGCATTTCCATGCTATAAAGGGGTGAAACAGCTCTCACTAAATCGCGGGCTGAGCAACCACCCCACCCCCTCCACACACAACACCTATAGCGCCGAAGCCAGCTTAAAAGAAATAGAGCAAGTTTGGGGCACCCATCGAGTCATTGGCAGCTCCAGGGCCTGTTCCTGAGAGCAGCAAGATTTAGGAACCCAAAAAGCTAACGAACACACACAAAATTTGAGCGCGGGAGCAGGATGCCAAGAGCGGATTCAGGGCTCAGAGCTCAGGCTCAGAGCACAGGCACGGGTGGAGGTGTGGGTGGAGGTAGACACAGCCACAAGCTAAAGCTCTGAAACCCTGAGTGGGGAACCAGTGCAGACAGGTATATGACTGTGGAAGCAGCACCCTGAGACTTGTAAAGAAACCTCCGGCATACAATCAAGCAAGGGGGTCCACCAGGGGGCTTGACCGCGGACAGACCCTGAGTGCAAGGATAAACCTGAGAAGCTGCTGGGTTAATGATGGCTACCCAGTCTCAGGAAGTTCAGAAGAGAAAGATTAACAACAAGAAAAAGAAGTTTTTAACACTCGACAACTTTTACACAGAGAAAATCCAGACAACCAAGCAAACAGAGGAGAACAAACAAGCATCCAGACCCTCCTCAAATAAGGAAAACTCCTCACAAGCTATGGAAGAGTTCAAAACTGAGATTTTGAGGAAAATGGAAGAGATCTGGCAAGAAAATAAC
>NW_025341506.1:0-1509 GCF_016433145.1 Gracilinanus agilis | reverse complement strand
TTTCCATGTTGATTGATTATTTTTTTCCTAAAGTCATTACCTCCCATTTTAGAATCAATACTGTGCATTGGTTCTAAGTCAGAAGAGCAACAAGGACTAGGCAAGGAAGTTAAGTGATTTGCCCAAAGTCTCACAGCTAGGAAGTGCTAAGGCCAGATTTGAATTCAGGATCTCCCCTCTCTAGGCTTTGCTCTCAAACCATGGAGCCACCTAGCTTCCCCTAGAATGCTGATGATTTTTCATATATATATCTTTCCTGTTCTTAACTCTCTAGTCTCTTATCTTCCACTGCCTACTGATCATCTCAAGATGGTTGTTCTATAGTCATCTAATCTGAACATGCCTAAAGTTGACTCATTATCTTTCCTCCTAAGCCCCCCTCCCCACCTCATGCTAATTTCCTCCTTATTGACAAGGGTACCACTCTTCCCATTTACCTGGACTCACACCTTCAGTGTCATCCTTGATTCCTCACTCTCTCTCACCACCTCCATCCAATCTGTTGCCAAGTCCTGTGGATTCTAACTTCACCATATTTCTTGAACACCCTTCCTGCCACCATTCTGGTGCAGTTCCTCCTCACCTCACACCTTGATTACTACAGTTACTCCTTGGTGGGTCTGCCTGCTCACTCTAATCCATCTGCCTTCCATTCAGCTGTCAAGGTGATCTTCTTACATATCATAGCACCCCATTCAATCAATTGCCTCCAGAATCAATAGAAAATTCCCTGGTTGGCTCTGAAAGGTCCTTCTCATCTTCTTAGACTTCACTGCTCTACAGGTACCCTACAATCAAGTGACACTGGTTTCCTTACACTCGATGCTCTGAGCATTTTTACTGGCAGTCCTCCATACCTGGAATACTTTGCCTCTTTGTCTCTCTTTGACTCTCCATCTTCTGGCTTCCCTGGCAACCTTCAAGTTCCAGATTAAATCTCACTTTTCTACAAGAAGATGTTCTGAACCCCCTTTAATGCTGGTGACTTCTTCCTGTTGATTATCTCCAATTCATCCTATCTACCTCATTTGTACATTAAACTCTTTCCCATTAAACTGGGAACTTTGTGAGAGCAGGGACTATCATTTGCTTCTTTTTGTAGCCCTAACACTTAGCACAGTGCCTGGCACATAGTAGATGCTTCACTTTTATGGACTGATAATCTCTCCTTTAGGTCTCTTCCTAACTCAAGTTGCCATACATAATTGCCAAAGTGATTTCTCTAAAACAAAGGCCTGATCATGTCATCCCCCAACTCAAAAAACTTCAGTGGCTCCCTATTACCTCCAGAATCATATACCAAATCTGTAGTTTAACATTTTTTTTGCAGCCTGGATATTTCCTACTTTTCCATTCTTCTTATACTTTTTCCTCTTCCACACAGTTTACTTTTTAGTCAATCTGGACTACTTTTGGTTTCTTGACACGACACTCCTCATCCTATCTCTGTATCTTTGCACTAGCTCTTCCCCATGCTTGGAGGGTTAGCAGAATTGCCCTACTGATCTA
>NW_025341505.1:0-2065 GCF_016433145.1 Gracilinanus agilis | reverse complement strand
ACCTCACAGCTAGCAGATTGGCTAAAATGAAAGAAGGGGAGAGTAATGAATGTTGGAGGGGATGTGGCAAAATTGGGACATTGATGCATTGCTGGTGGAGTTGTGAGCTGATCCAACCATTCTGGCTGGCAATTTGGAATCATGCTCAAAGGGCTATAAAAGAATGCCTGCCCTTTGATCCAGCCATACCATTGTTGGGTTTGTACCCCAAAGAGATCATAGATAGACAGACTTGTTCGAAAATATTTATAGCTGCGCTTTTTATGGTGGCAAAAAACTGGAAAAGGAGGGTATGTCCTTCAATTGGGGAATGGCTGAACAAACTGTGGTATATGCTGGTGATGGAATACTATTGTACTAAAAGGAATAATAAACTGGAGGAGTTCCATGTGAACTGGAAAGACCTCCAGGAACTGATGCAGAGCGAAAGGAGCAGAGCCAGAAGAACATTGTACACAGAGACTGATATACTATGGTAAAATCGAATGTAATGGGCTTCTGTACCAGCAGCAAAAGAATGACCCAGGACAATTCTGAGGGATTTATGGTAAAGAACGCTACCCACATTCAGAGGTAGGACTACAGGAGAGGAAACATATAAGAAAAACAACTGCTTGAACGCATGGGTCGGGATGGACATGATTGAGGATGTGGACTCGAAACTACCACACCAATGCAACTACCAACAATTTGGAAATAGGTCTTGATCAAGGACACATGACAAAACCAGTGGAAATGTGCATCGGCCATGGGTGGGGGGAATGTGGGGGGTCAAGGGGAAAGTAGGAGCATGAATCATGTAACCATGTTAAAAATGAATATAAATAAATGTTTAAATTTAAAAAAAAAAAAAAGAAATAACCATTAAGCACTTCATTTGTGCCAAGTAGCATATTGTGTTCTCGGGGTAATAAAGAGATTAAAAATCAGATGTTATCCTTGCAACTATGTGTGCTCACAGCAAAGAAAAGCAGATATTTTAAAGAATAAAACCCTACAAAAATTAGGGCTGTCATATTGTTGCAGGTACAGTTGCCTCAAGTGACATCAAATTCTATCTTTTCACTCCATGAAAAAACAAGTCCTTTTGGAAAGCCCTATTCATTTTACTTTCTCTTATAGTTTATCCCAATTTTCTTTTATCCCTACTTGTCCATGGTTCAGTTTTTCTTTGAGGATATCTGTTTCTGAATTTATGTACCTTTCTGTACTTTCAAGGTGGCATGATGACCTCTTGGCTGGGACATCTGAAAAAAGGCACCTCCAACTGCTGATTCAATCACTCCCTAAGACTGCTGAAGGCTTGAAGAGCTCAGAGCACTGCGAGCTTCCCTGTGCTGGGGCTCAAGTTCTAGTCTCTAGCTTAGGCAGGGTCTTTTGACCTCACTCTGGGCTTTATTAGTTAAGGCACACTGTGGTCTGCCTTTCCCAGGGGCTAACTTTGCCTTGTACTTGAGGGGCTAGCTCTGGGCTTTGGTTTGGATTTCCAGAGGGCAGGGTGCTATAGACCACTAATGGGCAAACTTTTTAAAGAAGGGGTCAGAGGAGAAGAAATGCTCATCTGTCAGTCTGTTTCTAAGGCAATTCTTTTGAAATTTCATTGTATTGTATCCTACTCATTGTACTCGTCAGATTAGGAATAATGTTGTGTGGGCAGATAGAACATTTCAGGGGGTCTCATCTGGCCCATGGGCTATAGTTCACCCATCACTGCTATGGCTCAGAATCTCTCCCTGGTCTTACACAGACCAGACATTCACTGCTCACTGCCTCATACTGGAGTTCAAGTCTTCATTTTCAAATTTGGGCTGGTGTTCCCAACCTTGCTCTGGCCTTATACAGATCAAGTGTGATGACTTTGTGCCAAAATTCTGGACCTTACTCCATCATGGGGCTGGGACTTGGAACTTTACAGTGTATATGTTGCTGTTGGCTTAGGTGGGTACTTAGAGTCTGGACATTGGCTTGGATCAAGGTTTAGAACATGGAACAGTAGATGTTGGGTGAGGGCCTTGCTATTGCCTTACCATAGAATTTGGCATAACCTCCTGTGGGCTGTGCTACC
>NW_025341504.1:0-1401 GCF_016433145.1 Gracilinanus agilis | reverse complement strand
TCTGATTATGACATCATGGTATTTCAATTCTTCCTTTCTAGCAGTTTTTAGTACTTTCCAAGATTTGTGGATTTTGCATAACATTTCTCTTTGAATTTTTACTTTTGCCTTCTAGTTATCAGATTTCTGAGTAGTATTCTGGGGTACTATCTTGATAAAGGACATCCAGGCTCTTCTGTTATCATTGCTTCTGGGTACTTCAATAGCTCTGAGAATTGATTCTAAAATAGAAGAGCCTAAGGTCTAGGTAACTGAGTTTAAGTGAGTTGCCCAGGGTTACTCAGCTAAGAAGTGTCTGAGGTAAAATTTGAACCCAAGGGGAGCAGCTGGGTAGCTCAGTGGATTGAGAGCCAGGCCTAGAGACAGGAGGTCCTAGGTTCAAATCTGGCCTCAGACATTTCCCAGCTGTGTGACCCTGGGCAAGTCACTTGAACCCCATTGCCTACTCTTACCTCTCTTCTGCCTTGGACCCAATACACAGTATTGACTCCAAGATTGAAAGTAAGGGTTTTAAAAAAAATTTGAACCCAAGTCTTCTGGACTTCACACCTGGAGCTCTACCTACTGGACTATCTCCTTGCCCCTCCTTCAATAATTTTTAAACTGACTTTGTCTATGAGAGTTTCTATTTTCTATTTCTTTCCTTTTTGACTGTTTTATTATCTCTTGATGACTCACACATTCCTTAGCTTCTACTTGATCAATTCTAATTTTGAAGAATTTATTAAAAGACAGTGAAGTTTTGTGCCTGTTTTACCATTCAGACAATATGTTTTTAAAGAAATTTGTTCACCTTTTGCATTACTGATATTAAATTTTTTATTCTCCTGCCATAATTTTTACTTGCTTTTTTTTATCTTTTCCCAACTTTTCCTCTACCATTCTTATTTGATTTTTAAAACCTCTTTCTAGAGCTCTCCCAGGAATTTTTGCTGACCTCATGTCCATTCTGCATTTCTCTTTGAGGCTTTGTTTGTACGCAAGGAGAGCAACCATCTCAATTTAAAGAGGAGTACTTAAGCATGGAAAAGCTATTCCTTTCCTAGTTACATAGAGAGCATCTAAGGCAGGCATTGAACCCAGGTCTTCCTGACTCTAAACTCAGTACCCTATATACATGCTGCCTCAACACTGTTTTGAGTATCAATTTCAATAATAAGAAATGTGACTAAATTGTGCAAAACTTAAAATCCTGGCTCTACTTTGAGACTCATGACCCAAGGAATAGTAATAATAGTGAACATTTACCTCAAGAGATTTAATGTTTGCAAAGGACTTTACAAATAGAATCTCATTTGATCCTCGCATTAACCCTAAGAGGTGGGTGTGCATAGTGTACACATAGGGAAAGTACAGGCAGTAATATATTAAATGTCTTGCAGAGGTTTCAAACACTGAGTG
>NW_025341503.1:0-1288 GCF_016433145.1 Gracilinanus agilis | reverse complement strand
TATCAAAACCCTGAAAATATGGAATAGATTGCCTTTGTATGAAGTTAGGGCACCTTTCTGAAAATACTCATATTGTTTGGATTTGATGTTTCTCCCACTTCTGTATTTCTGTGATTCTATTCTAATATTGAAAGAAAATTACTTATTTAAAAATAATGTCTTCAAAGGTGCTGTTATTCATTTATATCAACTGATTATAGTTCATCAACAACTGGCCTAATGGAATAATAAAATATATTATCTGACTAGAAAACAGATGAAACATTTGAATTGGAATGCCATCACCTACTGCCAATGTTGAAGCTTAGTTCCTTTAAATATAAAATAGTGGTAATCATGCCTTTCCTAATTACTCTTTACTGTTATGGTTGTGATCAAATATTGTATTGTGAAAACACTTAAATAAACTGTTTAGGAAAGTAGACATGTAGAACACTTTGGGGGCTTTACAGTAAGTAAATGCTTTATCTGTTTTGAAGTCAGATAATATTTTCTGTTATTCTATGAAGCCAGCTGTTAAGTAATCAGTTGACACACATTGATAAAAGCATCCTCAAATTCATTATTTTCAAATAAGTACTCTTTTCCTGAAAAGTGGTCATCTCTTAATGTTAGGGCTGGAATGGCTATTCATCCACTATGAACTTTAAAAAGCAAAGTGTTATATTGCTTCAGGTACCATGCAAGTTAATATTAGAAAATCAGTGAGCTTGATGTGGCTATGTAAGTAAGGAATTTAAATTACTAAATACATGAAGAAAAATGACATATGTCAAAAAAGAAAAATAAACATAAATATGTATACATATGAAATATCAACAGACATGTATATAAATGTGTGAAAATGTATGTAGAGGCATATGATCATGGAAAAGACTTTAGTATTAATCCTTTTGATAAATATTTCCAGGTTATGAGCTTCCTTAAAGCAATCTTCATGTCCTTGTTCCTCAGGCTATAGATGACCGGGTTCAAGGTTGGGGGCACCACTGTATAAAACATAGACAACAATAGCTCTAGAACTGAATCAGATTCTTGGGATGGTTTTAAATAAGAAATGGAACCACTTGTGACAAATACAATGAGAACAATGAGGTGGGGCAGGCAAGTGGAGAAGGCTTTTGACCTACCTTCTGTGTTTGGAATCTTCAACACAGTTGAGAAGATGTAACTATAAGAGATTATAATATAAATAGAGGAGAGAATCCCTAAAGAAAATGCTAAACTTATAGTGACATCAGCTGCAAGGTGTGAATCTGAACAGGAAATCCTGAGTAAAGAAGGAACA
>NW_025341502.1:0-1700 GCF_016433145.1 Gracilinanus agilis | reverse complement strand
CCCAGCAGTGACCAAGTCTCAGAGCCAAGGGGGGCGTCTGCAGACTTTGGCCTCCTTTTCTGTCCATCCAATCGAGGCACATGTTGCTCAGAGACACCTTGGCCCAGTCTGCTTCTCTCCTGCACCTCCCTGTGTCTGCATATCTTCATGTACCCATTATTCTGGCTTCCTCTTCCTCCCAGACCTCCCCTTTCCTCTCTCAGGGAGCTAACAAGGCCCCAGACCCAATCCTGCTCTGCTCCAGTCCCTGGAGGATGGGGGGGTCATCCATGCCCCGAGGCCCCCCAGCCCAGGAAGTTGTGCCCCCCAAAGGGCCTCCCTGCCCCCTCCCCCTCTGGAAGACAAACTCCTGGGGGGCCAGGAAGGGCTCTGACAAGGCACAGGGAAAGGCCCCTTCCTGGTACAGGGGGGACAGGGAGGCCAGCATGGAGGCAGGCCCAGGGGAGACATTTCTGGCTGGAGGAGAGGTAAGTTAGGGGAAACAGCCTGCAGGGGGGACAGGACCCACACCTGGGGGTGGCAGCATGGGTGGGGAATGCCTGGAAGCACCAGGAGGGATGTGGGGGAAAAACTCTGGGGAGCAGCTGAGTCCAGGGGCAGTCAGATGGCCCCATGGATAGAGCCTGGCCCGGAGAGCAGAGTTCTAGGTTCAAATGTGTTAATTAAAATTTGGGAAATGCCATTTAAAAGTATACATATATTTTCTATGGACACGTGGAGACCTTAAAAACTACATTTCCCGTGGTCCAACGGGTTTCCTGTTTTGGATTACGTATTCAAGGTGAGGGACTGTTTTAAATAGGGGGAGTGACTTTGAGCTTCCTCTTTTAGCTACCTGAGCACGAAGGTACAAAAAGGTAAAATGGCTAAGGCAGGAGTTTGAATTCTTACTGGCCCGTGGTCTAATGATTTTATCCCTATCAGCATGGCTTTAATTAAAATACTAATTTTTATATTTATATCAGTCTTAATTATTTTTAATCGTAACAAATGTGTCCTGGGACACTTTGGAGCCCTCCTGGGTCTTCTGGAGCCCAGACTCAGTCCTGACTGACACAGAAGGGGAGGATAAACAAGGAGAGGAACATGGCAGGGGGAGAGCTGGGAGAAGGCAGGGCTTGTGCTGGGGAGGGAGAGGGACAGGGAGGAAGAGGGGAGGCCAGGAAGCCCCTACTGGGGGCTGGAATGGGGAGTCTGAAGGCTGGAATGGGGAGTCTGAAGGCCTGAGAGGAGGCCTGAGGGGGGAAGGCCTTCCTGCTGAGGGACGGCAGGAGCCAGGCTTCTGGGGGCTGGGCCTGGGGGTGCCTGCAGGAAAGAGCTCCTCCTGGGCTCCTGGGGGCTGGCAGGCCTAGGAGGACTCCCCCCCCCCAGAGGAGGCTGGACCCTCCCTGCTGCCTCCCCCTCTGGGCCTCCCTTTAGGCCTCCCTCCCAGCTCAGCCTAGACAGGCTCAAAGCCTGGAAGGAGAGTCTGGAGTCCAGGGAAGGGCCTGGGGGCCCCCTGACACCCCCATCCCAGGGGAGGGCAGGCCATGCCCAGCCCAGGCCTATGTATTGTCTCCTCCTGAGCCCCCAGAGACAGCAGAGAGAATTCAGAGCAGCAGCCCCAGCCCTGAGGACAGAAAAGGAAGAATCGTCCAGGGAGAGAAGCCCTTCCAGGCCTTTAGCCCCTCAGTGCCTGCTAGAGCCAGGCCTGGAGTCAG
>NW_025341501.1:0-2051 GCF_016433145.1 Gracilinanus agilis | reverse complement strand
ATTTTTGAATTTATGACAATGTTCCCAGCTATAGGGCTGTCTTTATAATAACTTCTGTTCCATTATTATGGATAATTAAGGGATAAAGGTTATGAGCACAAATACTTCCAGAATTAATGAGAATGTGTTATTCTCTCAGTTAAGGAAAAAGAGAATGAAAAAAACATTCAGAATTTTCTTGGATTATACTTTGAAAATGGTTTATAATTTTTTTTATTGGTAAGAAACTACCTGTTTCCCCCTCCTTACCCATATTTCATTCTCAAGACATTGTTATTTTATTTCCAAATGGGTATTAACCAAAGTTGTACAATGGAACGAGTTCTTCTGGAATCAGAGGACTGGGTAGAGTGATGGAGTTGGGATAAGTAAGATCTGCATTTCATTTCTGACTCAAGTGCTTACTAGCTGTGTGAGTGATGAAGTCACTTTATCTCAGCCTTAGTTTTGTCAATTAAAAAAAAACTAGTTTTAATCATTGTATCTACTTCCACAGATTGCTATGTATTTATTTCCCTAACTCTTCTAAATTTTACCTGATTGACTTTAAGTAAGCCATTTATGCTCTCTCTAGGTCTCAGTTTCCTTATATGTAACATGTAGTGATGGACTAGGTAATTTCTATGGTCCCTTTCAGCTCTGAATCCTTGGTTTCTTCCTGGATTATGGTGCTATCATCAATTACTAGCAACATATTGAGCTCTCTTACAAAAGGAAGACATAGGAAAAAGGAACAAGCCCTGGCTTCTAATTATAATTTATGTCACAAGACAAGATGAAGAAACATGGGAAGACTCGGGTGAAGTGAGGCAGAATGAGGAACCTCATGCATTTATTATTGATAAGAAGTTTTGCTTAACTATTTTTAACATCAGAAGAAAGGACCTACTATGTGGGTAAAGGTTCAACATTTGGCAAAAGTAGATTCGGAAATCGTTGTAATATTAAGAATATCAAGAGGGAGAGAAATAGAATCAATAAACAAAAAGAAAATAGAAGGTAAAGAATTACTAATTTAAGTGAAGAGAATACCAAAGTGAGGCTGGGTACTAATAATGACCGTTACAAAAGATGTGAATTTCCATTATTACTTATTATTTATATCATTTGTATACATTTATGAGTGTGAATGTTGATTTCATTAGATAGACTGTAAACTCAAGACAAATTTGTTGTGTTTTTTTTCTATCATTTCCTCTCAAATACATAGTTTAGTTTCTGGCATTTCATAGGCACTTAATGAATGAACGATTGTTGGCCCTAGACAACATGTGATAAAATATACATTTAGAACAAAGGTGGGAGACAAGTGGCTTATAGAATGCTATTCCATTCTCAGTTTTGTTAATTTTTTGTTAATGAAGACAACTGGGCATGAAGGTGTGGTGATCCTGAAATGAGTGTGTGATAAAAAAGAAATTAAAGAAAATAAGCTTCTCATTAAAAATTAAAAACAAAGGAAAACTAAAAAAATGTATTGCTATAAGAAAACCATATTAGTGAAATTAAAGTGTCACATTTTACTTTACATTTTCAGCTTGATTTTAGAACTTTTTTGAACAATGCTCCTTACTGTTCTGTTTCATTTAAAAAGCTTGAAGTTCAGATTATAAATTTTTAAATGAAAATATGTTAAGATTATCAACTAATTTCCTCTTCTCTGCCTTCCAGCTGTGAATAGCCTGTTGCTTTGATATACTTGTCTTGTGCAATACATCTTCAAGGAGCCTCTCTTTTTACAGGGACTTGATAGGTGAGGAAATTGTTGACTTACCAAGGCCTCTGTCCCACAATACATAAAATCTACACTTTGGAATTAGAAATAAGGACTTTTGTATAGATATCCACTTTAGAAACTGCTAAGCAGTGAGAATAGAAAGGAAGACCAAAAACAATCCATGCTCTCAATGAGTTTAAAGTCAAATTGTGGGAGAGAATATACAAATCATTGGGTACAAACAAGCTCTTTCTCTGTCTCTATGTGCTCTCTTTTCTTTCTTTACTTTCTTTCTTCCTCCATTCCTTTTTCTTCCTTCTTCCTTTCCTTTCTC
>NW_025341500.1:0-2062 GCF_016433145.1 Gracilinanus agilis | reverse complement strand
GAGGACGAGGAGGAGGACGAGGAGGAGGAGGACGAGGAGGAGGAGGAGGACGAGGAGGACGAGGAGGAGGACGAGGAGGACGAGGAGGGGAAGGGGAAGGAATCTCTTCTCTCTGCTCTCATTTCCCTCACTCCCAGTTGAACAATAGAAAGGAGAAAGAAAGGGACAGCTAAGTGGTTCAGAAAATTGAGAGCCAGGCTTAGAGACAGGAGCTTCTGGGTTCTAATTTGACCTTTTATGATGCTTCCTAGCTGTTCCACCCTGGGGAAGTTACTTAAGCCCCATTACCTAGCTCTTACCATTCTTATGCTTTGTAACCAATACATGATATTAATTCTAAAATGGAAGGTAAGGGTTTAAAGAAAAAAGAGAGAAAGAAAAAAAACCCACACAACAAATATATTACATTATCGAGCAAAACAAATTACCACTTACATCCAAAAGTCAATGTCTCACTCTGGGTCCTCTGGACTTGGGGTTAGTCATTGTATTTACAAGAATTCCAAAGCCTTTCAAAGTTGTTTCTCTCCATAATGTTATAGTTGCAGAAGATGTTTCCCTAGTTCTTCTCACTTCACTCTGCATCAGTTCATAGAGGTTTTCCTAGTTTTCTCTGAACTCTGCCTTTCATCATTTCTTATGACCCAGTAGTGTTCCATTGCTCACATATACCATAACTTATTCATCCATTCCCCAATAGGTGATCACACTCCTCTTAGTTTCCAGTTTGGAACTAATGTGAAAACCCTGTTATAAATATTTGTGTTCAAGTGGGTCCTTTCCCTTTCATTGATCTCTTTGGAGGGGTTTAAGGGGAAGGATATGCACAATTGAGTGATTTTTTGAGCAGAGCTCCAAATTGCTTCCCAGAATGGCTGGACCAATTTACAGCTCCCTGAACAGAACCCTAGTGCTCCTGTTTTCCCTCCTCCCCTCCAACCCCTGTCATTTTGTCATCTTTGCCCTTCTGAAGACGGGGAAGTGGAACCTCAGAATTCCTTAAATGAGCATTTCGCCTATTATTGGCAGTTTGGAGTGGTTTTTTTCCTTGTAGAATTGCTGACAAACTAGATTTCTTCCTTTGAAATATATCGTATACCTTGCCCTTGTGTCTAATGCGGAAGGCTCTTAGACATTTGAATACGTTCCTTCCACATCTTGGATTTTTATGGGAGAAACCCTCCCCCACCGACTTATTCCAGGGTAACCCAGCTCCTCTTTAGCTCGAAATTAAACTCAGATCTTCCTGGCGTCCAGGTGGGTCATTTCCCCTTTTTTCTGCTTACTCCAAGACAATGTGGTAATCACCCCCAACCCACCTCCCCAAGCAATTAGAGCCCGGTCTACGAAGCCGTCGTAGAGAACTCGCCCACGAGGGGGCGCTGTGCCCCCAACCTTCCATGGACGCTCTGCGGGATGCTCCCGGGAATGGTCCAAGGGAGAACAAGAGGGTTACTTCACGTTCTCGGGCCCGTTAGACGGGAGGAGCTATGACCTCACACTCGCAGACCCCAGGAGCGCCTTGGACCTGGTCCAGGATACCAGCAAGGTGTTCCAAGGGCCTTGGGGGGATCCAGGAGTCTGGAGGAAGGAGGAATGGTTATCTGGCCAATCAGGGCAGGAGCGCGTGAGGGCCTTCGGATGGGCCGGGTACGGCCACGGCCATTCGCTTGTTTTACAGACCGGGAAACTGGCCCACACTTGTGCGTTCCTTAAACCCTGAATAATCCCGAGGTTGCTTCCTGCAAACATCCAAACAGGTGGCGCTTAAGAAGTGTTTATTTTATTTATCCGGACAGTATGATGGGGCTTAGAGGTGGGAGCCGGAGCGCGGAACACTAGCCAGGTCAATTCCCCACTGCTGGCCTCAGTTTCCTCTTCCGTAAGATTTCTCATCCAAGTTTTGAAAGGCCATTGAAGAATCGCGCGTGCGCACTGGGCCCGGGAGCCCAAGCATGCTGGGACTTGTGGTTCCCATAGAGGCTCCTGACTGGCGCCAGCCCCTGAGAGAGCGCTCCTAGAACTGACAGCGGGGCAGGGCCTCAGAGTAGCCGTCCACTGA
>NW_025341499.1:0-1143 GCF_016433145.1 Gracilinanus agilis | reverse complement strand
GAGGACATAAGATAGCAAAAGGGAAAGTGCAGTGGTGTCTCCCCAGAATAGAATATTTGGGGTTCATCTTGACAGCTGGTGCGTGACATATATCCCCTAAGCGCATTGAGAATATTCAAAAATTGAGCAATCCTACCACTAAAAAACACTTAAGAGCAATCCTAGGAGCAACAGGTTTCTGCAGACAATGGATCCCTTGCTATGGGGAAATTACTAAACCCCTTATAGCATTAACAAAAGATTCAGTCCCTGCTCTAGGCATTCCAGATTATAACAAACCATTTACTTTATTTGTACATGAGCATAGAGGAGTAGCTTCTGGTGTTTTAAACCAAACTTTGGGACCATACCAGCATCAAATTGCTTATTATTCAGCTCAACTAGACCCTATAGCTGCAGGAGCACCACCATGTCTTAGAGGTGTAGCTGCCACCTAGTGACAAAAACTGTTGATCTAGTATTGGGATGCCCATTAACAATTATGTGCCCACATTAAGTGGAAGCATTACTGCTAAGCCATAGAACACAGGCACTTTCTGATCAGAGAATTACAAGGTATGAAATAACCTTGCTAAATAATGAAAATATTACTTTAAAATGTTGTACAACTCTTAACCCAGCCACCTTGCTTCCAGATTTACCAGTCTCAGAAGAACCTTTACATAATTGTGAAACACTAGTGTCCATGGCTGAAAAGCCTCGAGACAATCTCCTGGACACTCCTTTATAGAATCCTGATCTAGTTTTATTTACTGATGGCTCTTCATTTATGAGGGATGGCCTACGCTACACTGGAGCTGCTGTAGTCACAGAATTTAACACTGTATGGTCAGCTTCACTGCCTTCAAATCTAAGTGCTCAAGGCACGGAACTCATAGCCCTAAAACATGCATGTACAATTGCCAAAGATAAAAAGGCTACAATTTATACGGATTCTCGATATGCATTTGGAATATGTCATGAAGTGGGTATGTTATGGCTCCAGAGAGGATTTTTAACCTCAGCTGGAAAATCTATAGCTAATGCAAAAATTATTAATGAAGTTCTTTCTGCTCTCCAGCTACCTAAAGCCCTAGGTGTAGTTCACTGCTCTGCTCATACAGGTGGCACTGACCCTGTTTCTAGGGGAAATGACTGGGAAGA
>NW_025341498.1:0-11301 GCF_016433145.1 Gracilinanus agilis | reverse complement strand
CACTCCCACCATGCACTTCTTTATGAAATATAAATTTACCCCATTTTTGTCTCTTTCCCATTTCTCTTAATATTTTCCTCTTTTTTACCTCTAGTTTTATATATATTTGTACACATATATATATATATTTGATCCTATACAGTTTGTCTCTCTTCCCTCTAAGTATACTTCTAGCTACCCCGATAATAATAAGAATTTTTAAGAGTTACCAATATCATCTTTTCTTATAGGAATACAAATCACTTTAACTTATTGTGTCCCTTAAAAAATGCTTTAATATTTTGTTCCCCCACTTAATTACCTTTTGGTGAATCTCTTGAGTTCTGTGTTTGGACATCAAATTTTCTGTTTAAATCCTATAGTTTCTTTATATTTGGAAGTCTTCTATTTTACTAAATGACCATACTTTCCCCTGCAAGAATAGAGTCAGTTTTGCTGAGTAGTTGAATCTTGATTGTAGGCCTAGTTCCCTTGCTTTCTGGAATATCATATTCCATGCCTTCTGTTCTTTCAGTGTAGATGCAGCCAGATCCTATGTCATCCTACTGTAGTTTCCTGGTATCCGAATGACTTCTTCTTAGCAGCTGGTAATATTTTTTCCTTTGTCTGGTAATTCTTGAATTGAGGTATAACATTCTTGGGCATTGTCAGTTGGTGATTAAATGTATGCGGTGATCTATGTATTGTTTCAATCTCCACTTTTCCCTCTTGTTTGAGAATGTCAGATGAGTCTTCTTGGATAATTTCCTGTAGGATGATGTCCAGGATTTTCCTTTTGTCATGATCTTCTTGTAGTCCAATAATTCTCAAATTGTCTCTCTTGGTTCTGTTTTCCCAATCTGAGGGTGTTTCATATTTTCTTCAATTTTTTCATTCTTTTGATTTTGTTTTATAGATTCTTGCTGCCTTGTGAAGTCATTTGCCTCTGGTTGTTGGATTCTAATTTTTAAGGACTGAATTTCATCTCTGACTTCTTAGTCATCCTTCTCCTTCTCCTTCTGGTCTGATTTTCTTTGTAGGTCATCTTTCACCTTCTTTGCCTCTTTTTCAAGATGGTCAACTTTGGCTTTCAAGACACTGTTTTCTTGTTTAAGTTCATTTATTTTCTTTTCCCAATTGTCTTCAACCTCTCTTGATTGTTTTTTTGAGTTCTGGAGTTAATTGAATTTTGATTTTTTGAATTAATTGTATTTTGAGTTCTTCCAAAGCCTGTGTTCATTACACAGGAGTTTCTGTGTTTTTGCTTAGTGCTCCTCAGTCCTCCTCTGATCCATTTGCTTTTTGTTTATTTTCTGGATAGAAGCAGTTGATTGTAATTTCTTTTTCTGTTGTTTACTCATATTTTTTCATTCTTTCCCATCCATAATTGGCTGTAATCTTGCTCCTTTAATGATTTACTGGATCTGTGGGTGTGGATTATTCAGTCCTGCAAGGGCTTCTTTTCTGGTCTGTCGACTGACCAGATTAGTGGGCCAGATCTCCCCCAGCTGGTAGTAAAAGCTAAAGATGTGATTTTGGCTACTTTCACTACAGTGTTTGGTATTGGGGTGTTGGAGTTTCCCTGCCCTCTGAAGATTTCTAATATGCCCTATTGATAATTTAAAGCCAGGGTGAAGTTGATCTACAGAGCTCAATGTACCCTGAGGCCAAAACCTCGAAAAGGTGGGTGGGGGCAATGAGAAGTGGAGTGTTTGGCCGCCCTCTCTGCACATGTCCAGCTGCCTCCCTGCTATCTGTAATCAAAACCTTGAGTCTTGCACAAATGTGCCAACAAGGCACTCCCTCAGATTAGTGCACTTGCCTGCCCAGGGATTCCAGGATCTGCTGGAGACTCAGTACATTAGGTGCTGTAGGGGTCCTAGGATCTTCCTTTTTCCTTCCCCCTTGAACTGGAATGTTCAAAGAATTCAGGCTTTTTTCATGTACATTTTATGTTGGGTTCAACAGGATAATCGTCCAGCTCTGTTCTGTTGTCAGATTTGGTTTTCTGTCCCCTCGAAGCTCTTTGTCCTTGATCAGTGTTGAAGAGTTTACAGAGGTCTGGAGCCTTGCTGCTTCTAATCCACCATCTTCCCAGAATTTGTCTTGTTTTTGTCTTTCTGTCTTAGAAGTGTTACTAAGGGAGTAAAGATTTTAGAAAGAAATGTCTTAAGGACTGATTTTGTTTTTCATACTGTAGTCATTTCCTAATACACCACTCTCCTCAATCTCCACAACTCCACACTAAACTCCCCCTTATAATAAAGAAACACAATTAAGTGAATCTAATCAACAAAATTACCACATCTAATGGCAGCACATGCAGCATTGTAGATCTTTTCTAATTAGAGAAATGCATTTCAAAACAGCTCTGAAGTACCTTCTCATGCACACCTAGCATAATGGCTAACATGAAAACAAAGGAAAGTAATAAATTTTGGAGAGGAATTGGAAACATTGGGACTTTAATGCATTGTTTGTGGAGTTGTTAATTGGAACCCATTTTGGAAGGCAATTTGGAACTATACCTAAAAGGCTTTAAAAAACTGCCTGTCCTTTGATTCAGCCATATGTGATAATTAAATTAAGTCTACATTGCCCATCTTTAGGTTTAATCACCAAAGGTGAGAACACCTCTAATTCTGGGAGGTCCGTAACCCACATGTGCTAGAGTGCGCGAACAAATCAAAATCAACTGACTGCCCCCTTGGCAGTACTATGAGAAGTGTGTCTTGTGATTAGACATGCAAATTTTGAGGGAGGCACAGGAAATGACGCATAAGTGACCCCTTTTAAAAGAGGAAGTTGAGTGAGTGAGAGGTCTTTGGTGGAAGAGAGCATCTGGAGAAAGACATTTTATGGTTCATGGAGGAGTATTGGAATGCTGAGACCCTGGTGAGACTGCTTTAAATATCTTCTTTGAATTCCACTTGGTGAGTTTAATGACTCACTGAATCTTCCTGAACTTCTTTTAAGAAATTTCTTTTAGTAGACTCTGTGAATGAAGTTTGCTCTATTCACCTCTGGGCCTCTTGCCCTCTAACTATCAGCTGAGGGTTAATTAGATCTACTTGCATTAATTTGAGGATCATAGTAAGTTACCTACTAGGTTAGATTCTTATTTCCTCATTTCCTCTCTCTCTTCTTACTTGTCAATAAACTTACATAAAAGTCAATTTTGACTTGAGATTATTCTTAGTTGAGGATTGATAATAGTTCAATACTCTTGCAGCCATCTTTTAATATACTGAACAAAAAACCCGTTTTCCCCCTTACACATACCAAATGCTACGTTTGTGCCTCAAAGAGTTAATAGAGAAAAAGACTTGTACAAAAATATTTATAGCCTCACTCTTTGTGGTGGCAAAATATTGGAAAATGAGGGATGCCCTTTGATTGGGAAATGGCTGCTTTATCACACGGTTTGATGGGTATATGACTGGGGATGTAGACTCTAGATGATCACCCTAGAGCAAATATTAATAATATGGACATAGGACTTGATCAATGACACATGTAAAACCCAGTGGAATTGTTCACTGGCTACAGGAAGGGATTGGGAGGATGGGAGGGAAATAATATTAATCATGTAACCATGGAAAAATATTCTTAATTAATTGATTAATTGAACTTTTAAAAATGGATATGAGCAATCAATTTATTGTGGTAGACATTAAAACCAATGAAATCTGAGGCTAAAATGAGGAAAAAATTATAGTAATATTCCCCCACAGTGGAATTCTCTCCTTTCCTCAAAACTGTTCAATTCTTTAAGGTGTAAGGGGTAAAAAGGGAGTTTGATTGAGTAAATATTAAAAGGTTGGTCACCAGGGAATTGAAGAATAACCTCAAGTCAGAATGACTTTTATGGAAATTTATTTACAAATGAAGAGAGGAAGAAGAAATAAGGAAATGAGAGAGAGGATAAGATAGGATAAGCTATCTAACAAGTAGGTAATTTGCTCTCATCTCCTAGTTCAATACAGGTAGATCTAATTAACCCTCATCTGAGGGAAATCTGGCCTTGTTCCCAAGGCTGGAGAGTCAGAGGCCTGAAGGGCCTCAAAGGCGAACAAAGCAAAAGCTTCAGCCAAAGAGTCTTATTAAAAAGGAAGTTCCTTAAGAGAAGTTCAGGAAGATTCAGTCTTTACACTCACCACGTGGAATCTCAAAGGAAAAATTTAAGAACAGTCTTCCCAGTTCCAGGGCTCCTTTAAGTCCCAGTCATGAACCAGAAGAGGGCCATGAGTTCACTGAATTCTCTCTCTTTTTTTAACACTTAATAATATTTATTTTTTTAGAAAAGTTAACATGATTACATGATTCATGCTCCCACCTTCCCCTTCACCCCGCCCCCCACATAGCCGATGCACATATCCACTGGTTTTAACATGTGTCATTGATCAGGACTTATTTTGAAATTGTTGATAGTTGCATTGGTGTGGTAGCTTTGAGTCTACATCCCCAACCCATGTGTTCAAGCATGAATTCTCTTTTTAAAGGGGCCTCTTTTCTGTCACTTCCTGTGCCCTCCTCTTAGTTTGTGTGTCCAATCTCAACAGATGATTTTCTTAGGACTGCCCAGGAGGTAGTTAGTAAATTATATTTTGTTACTCACTCTAGGACACGTGGATTACAGACCTCCCAACTTGTGAGTTAAGTGAAGATGTTTTCACCTTTTCTGAATAAATCTAAAGATGGGTGGGGTAGATTTAATCTCATTATCACAAAGGCAATGTATTAAAAGTGAATGGTTGTAACCAAAATTTCTCACCACCAAATTTACTTCTCTGTGTGTCATCCCAGTGGGTAAGTTGTTTACTTATATCAGGATTCAGTCCTTCCAGTGCCTCCTGTGCCAGGACCAGTTTATAGCTGAGATGGTCAGATAGGTCTCTTTTCAAAGTATGTTTTTCAATGAACTTGGATATAGATGCTAAGAGACATATGACGATTCTTTTGACCCTTCAGAGGTCACACAAAGTCCTAACCTTGTTGACTATTTCTACTTACCTCAATCATCTGAGATTAGA
Source organism: Gracilinanus agilis (assembly GCF_016433145.1). Lineage (NCBI taxonomy): Eukaryota > Metazoa > Chordata > Mammalia > Didelphimorphia > Didelphidae > Gracilinanus > Gracilinanus agilis. The sequence continues at coordinate 6,289 of NW_025341498.1, read as the reverse complement.
AAGGAAGAGAAACTAAAAGAGAAAACAAAAAAGACATGACAATAAGGTAGCGAGATGGAACAACTGAGGCAGGCAATTGTAACTGCCTATTCTCCCACCTAGAGGTCTATAATAGTTCTCCTCTCATGGAATACTCTGAAAGTGGCAGAGAACTCATCTCTTTGAAAATGTCTTATGCACACTCAATTCTGGTTCAGCAGCTAAAACAAGTCTTTCCATCACCATGAAGGAAGCTGCTGAGAAAGAATATAGTTACCCTTTGTTCTCAGAAGCAGGGAAAAAAAGAAGTTCAGCAACACCATATGGACTAGCAGAAGGCCAATGATACTGCACATATTCTAGTGATTAGGGCAACACTGGCCAATGAACTCCATTACCCACACTTCTGAACATGTTCCTCCTTTATTTATAGTTCATGCTCCATCATTTCCCTCCATTGACTTCATTTATATCTTTCCTTTTTGCAATGTCATTGGAAGGCCTTCGCATCCTCTCAAAATGAACATAAAAATCATTCCCTTCAGAAAATCGTCCATGCATTCTATGAATAATATCCCTTAACTGTAACTTATTTTACTCCTCTTTGACCTTGCATGTAAGAATGTTTAATAACTGAAATTTTCCAGTGCATTCTCCTCTTTCAAAACTAAGAAATATATTGGGAAATGATTCCATGTCTTCTCTGCTTTTTTTCTGAAGCTCCTCACACCTCAGGTTTAGGCTTTACACAGAGAAGGTACCTAAAATGTTCGTTGAAGTCAACTAAGTCCTTAGGCATGAATCTCCTAAATTTCTTGATTCACAAGAAATTCTCTGTCCAGAAAAAGGGAGGACAGAGTAAGATCAGCTGGATTTAAAGTATAAGATGATTTTCTTTTCAAAGGCTAACAAGTTCCCCAAAGGAGCCTCTCCTTATTTATGCGTCCTTTCTCTAGATCTCCTGTTTGTATGCAATTATTTTCTGGTATCAATGTTGCACATTTTCCATAGTTTCTGATGCTGTGTCCATACCTCCTCTCTAACTCCTCCCCAGTGTATCCATGAGGGCTTTCTCTAGATATCTTGCCACTAGTTGTATACCACTGACTCATTATTTCTGCCAAATCAGAGTGCTGGTCTGGAGAGTAATCCTGACAAGAGACTTTGAAAATCTATAGATAATTGATGACAATTTTGGGCCCTTGCTTGGCATTCCTGGAAGAAGGCTATAAGTTTAATTCTAGAAAACTATTAGGCTTACTTCTGGAAAATCCAAACTAAGAAGCAATGATAACTGAGCTCAGATATTGTTAAAGATTACTAATGCATCAAGGGGTCATTTGGACTGCAGGCATCATCAGTGCCAAGGTAGGCAGGGCTAATATTGTCACTGGCAACGTGAACATAGAGGCATTAAAGAAGAGATATTCTGTTCATAAAACTCCCCAAAAGGATCTACTTCAGGGTTGGGGAGCCTATTTGTAGGATGATCAAAGCATGATTGGGATAAGACTGTGTTTGCTGGGAAAGATACTCTTAGTTGCCATTTAGTAGAAGTTCTTGAGCATGGCACAACTCTCTGACCTTCTCCACACCATGGAGAACTTGGATTGTACTCCTGCTTCCAAATAGAATTGAGAGGAAAACTGTTTGCCTAACAAGGCCATAAAGCAAGCCTCAATGGCACTCCATACATTCTCCTCCTTTCCCCTACTTTGCAATACTCTTTTATATATTATATTCCTTCACTATATTGGAAGGTCCTTGATGGCAGGTACTAACTGAATTGCTTCTATTTCTATGGCCAGGCTTTAGCATGGAGCCTGCCACACACAAAGGACTTGTTAAATTTCATTCTGTCTACCTATCTCTCTATGACACCTACCTAGCAATCTGTGCTCCCTGATTATCCTTTAAATAATAAAAAGATTTCCATACTTGCAAATCACATGAGATACTCTAAAACACATGCAAGAGAAAAGCCATGGGCTAGAGCTCCTGATTCAAGTACACAGTTATCAGGATGGCTAGTATATTTATCATGGGAAATAAAACCTGAAATACAGAAATTATTTTCCTAGAAAGGCACTTCTGTACTGTAGCCTCCTCTGGGAACAAGAAAAAGAGAGTACAAAACATTTTATATTTGTTTTTCGCTTGGTTGCAGAGACTCAGCTGGAGGTGCTCCAGGCAGTTTTCTCCCCAGAGTTATTCATGGACCAAGACTTACTTCCCTGTGGAGACTGGAGTGGGAGAGGTCCCTAAGAGGATCTAACAACAAGGGTGCCAGGAGACAGAACCAATCCTAAAAGCTAAGAAAACTATAAAATGCTCATTTTGCCTTGCACCATTGCCCTTGACTTGGTTATAGGCCTGACTAATGTCCTATTGTGTTTCTTCAGGTGTAGAAGACAGAGCAGAGCATGAGCATCTAATAAAGGACAGGACACTTCTGACACTGGGCAGCTCCTCACCAGTCCATGATTAAGACAGTTAATTTTTGCTCTAGTCTCAGTGGGTTTTTTTTCTGTTGTGGAACTTGGTTCATCTTCAGAGATGTTGCTCCATATTCAGAAAAGTATTTCTCAACTGCTCTCTTCTTTTCTCCTCTCTCTACTGCTGCAGCTTCCAGGATCTGAGCACAGCACGGGAAAACTCCCCTGTTTCCACCAGATCAATCCCATTGTTTCCCAAGATGGGGACCTGGTAATTGGGATCTTTTTATCCTTATTCTCAGTTGAAGTGAACAGTGTAACAGGAGCAGAAATGTTTGAAAGTCCTCCTAACAAAGCTTGTAAGCCTTATCAGTAAGTGCCTCTCTATCTGTGTGACATCCTTTTTCCTGTGATGATTACAAAGAGATCTTTGTTGATGGACCAAAAGGCAGGTTCATACAATATGATTCAATAGAGACTTCCTCTCTCTTCTTGTCTCTTAATTCTTTTACATCCTTCACATTTTTCTTTATGTTTCATTGACTTTTAGAGTTAAACAGAAAAACCTATTTTCTTCTGTTTCCTCCTCTTCACTCAACTGCAAATACCCCTATTCAAAATGCTCAGTCCTAAGCAGGTTTCGGTCTTGTATTGTTTTGATCCACATTCCTGACCTAATATTGATACTTAAGAATGGAAGTGGACTGGAATTATGCTAACACTTTGAAGTTTTTAAGGCCTCTGACCCTTTTATATCCTTGGGCAGACTTAGTGGTGTAGAGTGTACTAAAATTGAGGAAGGAGATCTGCCCCATCTACAAGAATGAAAGCTCTCATATTTCCTTTCTAAATTACTGTATGTGATTAACAGGGATCATAACATTTTATGGAGTCCTGGGAATTCCTACTTCTGGAAAGATGCTGTATTTGTTCCAGGCCCCCTACCATAGGAAGATATACCATTAGATATTCTCCCTCTTGGGGCGTATGTGAATTGATCATTTTCCTTGATGTTTCTTAGGACCATTTATGTGTTTCCCATAGGCAGAGCAGTCCAGCATAGGATATTGCAACAGATCTGATGAGAACACCCTGGGACACAGTCTAAAACTGAGGGATCAGTAGATTTGGGGTTATTGGGAAGTCAGAGGAATACTCAGAATACCTGTTTAGAATTGTTTAGTGAGATTTACAACTGTCTTTCTGGAATGCTCACACTTTCTCATTGATGTTTGGAGTATTCTGATTTTCAGCAGGTCATATGTGAGGAATTCTTATTCATCTAGTTCAGTTTTTCTCAACTGTAGCCTTCCAAAAGAAGTGGAGCTGTATTTCCTTAATAAGACATAGAAAAACTGTCCTGACATTTGTGCTGATGGCCAGGTCTTAGTTTTGTGCTTCATCCTGTATTAGTTCTCTTAATAGAAAACGTGGTTTATATAGCAGGTCTTCTCTGTGTATAGCAATGCAAACATGCATATAAGACTCAGTAAGTAAGTACTATGGAATAGAGATTGAGGCTAAAACACAACAACTCCAGGACAATTTCCCTTTGTGATAGCTGGGGAAAAGCAGGATAGCAATTATTTCGGTCATACTTGTGGCAGACAGATTATGAAATACAATGCATCATCCTTTGGCACATGAGCATTCAGACCACTTCTTTTGTAACTTCTTGCTATCAAATGCTCCTATGGATATATCTTACCTTCTGTCACTTTTTTAGCTGCTCTGGATTCCTTTTTCCCCTTTTTGTCATTTTCCCACTTATTAATAAGAAGATATTCCAGATATTCTCCAGGATCTCAATGGCTGTTTTTTACAAAGAGGAAAAATCATTTTCATTAATGGTTATATATTTAATGCTTTAATATGATTATTCGTACTCTGTTTTCTGTCATTATTATTCTCCATATAGGGAAAATTGTTGGTATGATTTAGAAGGAAAAGAAGGTTTTATTATTCCATGGTGAGAATTAAACAAAAATCCTATTCTGTCAAATGCCCTCTAAACTCTTTGTAGTTTTTAAATGTTGTCATGAGAATAGCATTACTTGGGGAAAGTTTGGACTCTCCTTTTATCCTTGATAATTCAAATTGAATGGAAAATGAACTAAGTAAAAAAGAATGGACACAAGTTCTTTAACTCTCAGAAAACTAGCAAATGACTTCTCAAGAAAGAACTGAAAATGCTGTAGATGCTATCATGTGCAGTGAATTACCCAACAAATGTGATACTGTAATCCACAGCTTATATCTATAATAAAACATTTTGATGTTGTCTGAAGAGTGGTAGCTACTGGAGAAATCTTACTGCACTGGATATATTTTAAAACATTCCCATATACTTGGGGTGTCTTCTTTATGATTGGACTCTTGGTTGAAGATCTGTTATTTTGGTTTTCTATTTTTCTCAGTACGAGTAGAGGAAGGTAAAAACGTGAGGAGATATGGAAATTAGAGTCTGAACATCCTCTTTTTTTAAAGGAAATTTTAATTTAATTAATTGATTTAGAATATTTTCCCATGGTTACATGATTCATGTTCTTTCCCTCACCTCCAATTCCTCCCAATAGACAATGAGTAATTCCATTGGGTTTTACACATGTTAATGATCAAGACCTATTTCCATATTATTAATATTTGAATTATTGTGATCATCTAGGGTCTACATTCCCAGTCTTGTCCCCATTGACCCATGTGATCAAGCAGTTATTTTTCTTCTGTGTTTCTACTTTCACAGTTCTTTCTCTGGATGTGAATAGTGTTCTTTCTCATAAGTACCTCAGAGTTGTTCTGGATTATTGCATTACTCCTAGTAGAGAAGTCCATTACATTTAATTATGCCAAAATGTATCAGTCTCTGTGTATATGGTTCTCCTGGTTCTGCTCCTTTCACTCTGCATCAATTCCTGGAGGTCGTTGCAGTACACATGGAATTCCTCCATTTCATTATTCCTTTGAGCACAATATTATTTCATCTCCAACACATACTTTAATTTGTTCAGCCATTCTCCAATCAAAGGGCATCCCCTCATTTTCCAATTTTTTTGCCACTGTGAAGAGTGCAGCTATAAATATTTTTGTACAAGTCTTATTATCTCTTTTATCTCTTTGGTGTATAAACCCAGCAATGGTATGGTTGGATCAAAGGGCAGACAGTCTTTTAAAGCCCTTTGTGCATAGTTCCAAATTGCCACCCAAAATGTGAACCTCATCTTTCATCAGATATATGAGACAGGAGCAAAATAAGACACTGGGAGCCCTAATGTGCAGTTCCTCCTATTCTCACACATATGTGAACTGCTTTATATCATTCATTTATTTCCCTTGGAATGGTCCCTTCCCCAAAGACCCATATGACAAAACCATGCTCACATTTCATGAACCAAGATGCCCTCCATTAGGCCTTCCCTTATTTCTTCATGGTGATGGGGCCTAAACTCCACTCTGATTTCTTAAATATCAAGCCAATACCACCTTGAATTACATTTATTGGTGTATTTATTTTCTCTCCCTTTATACAATAGTGCATCTAGGGCCAAGGAACATTCAGATGTTCTACCGGATCTAAGTGTATCTGGATGCTCTCTATCTATTTGTGGAATGGAGGACTCAGTTGGGCAAAGATAGTCACATAAAAATTTAAGGCCAATACTCCTCACTATCTTTGGAATCACAAGAAAGGAAGAGTATAGGAACAAGGCACATGGACAGGGCTATTTTTAATACTAATGAAATGAGCTGAAAAACTGCTTGAGACCTTAGTTTTGACTCTTATGACTGGGGAATTCTCCATCCTGAAAAGTATTCTTTTTGCTGGCTTTCTTAATATTCTGTGGCACTCATCCCTACAGGTGGCTCTATAAAAATTA
>NW_025341497.1:0-1146 GCF_016433145.1 Gracilinanus agilis | reverse complement strand
ATTAAAACTGTACAAACTTTTACCTTGCCTGCTGGTTCCATAGACCCTGGCCTAGGGTAAGCTGGGAGATGGTTGGGCCAACAGCCATTCCTGTGTCAGTTAAAACAGTGAACCCTGGTCTCCCTATTTATATTATAATAATATGATTCTTCAAAACCAATTTGTCAAAGAAGGAATCATAGAAACAATCAACAATTTCATTGAAGAAAATGACAATGATGAGACATCCTACCAAACTCTGTAGGATGCGGCCAAGGCAGTACTCAGGGGGAAATTTATATCCTTGAGTGCATATATTAACAAATTAAGGAGGGCAGAGATCAATGAATTGGGCATGCAACTCAAAAAATTAGAAAGTGAGCAAATTAAAAATCCCCAGATGAAAACTAAATTAGAAATACTAAAAACCAAGGGAGAAATTAATAAAATCGAAAGTAAAAGAACTATTGAATTAATAAATAAGACTAGAAGCTGGTACTTTGAAAAAACAGATAAAATAGACAAAGTACTGGTCAATCTAATCAAAAAAAGGAAAGAAGAAAACCAAATTGATAGTATCAAAGATGAAAAGGGAGACCTCACCTCTAATGAAGGGGAAATTAAGGCAATCATTAAAAACTATTTCGCCCAATTATATGGCAATAAACATAAAAATTTAGGAGATATGGACGAATATTTACAAAAATATAAACTGCCTAGATTAACAGCAGAAGAAATAGAATACCTAAATAATCCCATATCAGAAAAAGAAATTGAACAAGCCATCAAAGAACTCCCTGAGAAAAAATCGCCAGGGCCTGATGGATTCACAAGTGAATTCTATCAGACATTCAAAGAGCAACTAATCCCAATACTATACAAATTATTTGATATGATAAGCAAAGAAGGAGTCCTACCAAATTCCTTTTATGACACAAATATGGTACTGATTCCAAAGCCAGGGAGACCAAAAACAGAGAAAGAAAACTACAGACCAATCTCCCTAATGAACATAGATGCAAAAATCTTAAATAGAATACTAGCAAAGAGACTCCAGCAAGTAATTAAGAAAATCATTCACCATGATCAGGTGGGATTTATACCAGGAATGCAAGGTTGGTTCAACATTAGGAAAACCATCCACATAATTGACCATCTCAACAGTCT
>NW_025341496.1:0-1226 GCF_016433145.1 Gracilinanus agilis | reverse complement strand
TATAGCTCTATCATCCCCTCATCCACCACCTCTCTTTTTAGCATATTGCAGTCTATTTTCCCCTTTCATTCTACTACCATGCTGGTATCTGCCTTGTGTATGTTGGATGCTAAATAAATATTGATTAATATTGATCAATAAATTTCCATTACTGCCCAGTAGTAATTTCTTCTTTGGCAGAAGAGTGGTAAGGGCTATGCAATGGGGGCTTAGTGAATTGTCCGGAGTTATATAGTCAGGAAATGTCTGAGGTCAGATTTGAACCCAAGACCTTCCATCTTTAGGCCTGGCTTTCTGTCCACTGAGCTGCCCTTTGATGGGAAGTTCTTTTGCTGTGATGACCAAGCACAACTATATGTCTGATTTACAAAAGAGCTAAAATAGACCTGAATCAATGGGCTATCTCACAAAATATCTGTAGACTTCCTCTTTTTTTTAAACATTTATTAATATTCATTTTTAACCTGTTTACATGCTTCATACCCCTACTTTTCCCTTCACCCCCTGCATCCCCCCCACCCATGGCCGACACACATTTCTACTGGTTGTAACATGTGTCATTGATCAAGACCTATTTCCAAATTGTTGATAGTTGCATTGGTGTGGTAGTTTCGAGTCTACATCCCTAATCATGTCCCCCTCAACCCATGCATTCAAGCAATTGATTATCTTCTATGTTTCCTCTCCTGCAGATCTTCCTTTGAATGTGGGTAGCATCTTTACCATAAATCCCTCAGAGCTGTCTTGTGTCATTGCATTGCTGCTGGTGCAGAGGTCCATTACATTCAATTTTACCACAGTATATCAGTCTCTGTGTACAATGTTCTTCTGGCTCTGCTTCTTTCACTCTGCATCAGTTCCTGGAGATCTCTCCAGTTCACCTGGAACTCCTCCAGTTTATTATTCCTTTTAGCACAATAGTATTCCATCACCAGCATATACCACAATTTGTTCAGCCATTACCCAATTGAAGGACATACCCTCCTTTTCCAATTTGTTGCCACCACAAAAAGCACAGCTATAAATATTTTCGTGCAAGTCTGTTTATCTATGATCTCTTTGGGGTACAAACCCAACAATGATATGGATGGATCAAAGGACAGGCATTCTTTTATAGCCCTTTGAGCATAATTCCAAATTGCCAGCCAGAATGGTTGGATGATTTCACAACTCCACCAACAATGCATTAATGTCCCAATTTTGCCACATCCCCTCCAGCATTCATT
>NW_025341495.1:0-1001 GCF_016433145.1 Gracilinanus agilis | reverse complement strand
AGTTAGCCTTTTTGGTAGCTGTATATGACTTGATTCATGTTGAGCTTACAATCCATTTTAAGTCTCAGGTCTGTTGTTGTTTTATTTCAACATGAAATATTGTGGTTTAATCAGACCTCATCCGTCCTCTATTTGAACGGTGGATTTTTTGAAGACTGATGATATAGCAAGCAAGATTTAGTGTACATATAAACTTCTCCAATATTTCAACCTTGTGATGTCATAGGGTGAGGACTTTTTACCAGGGTTATTGATTATAACCTCTCTAGACTTTGCGATTGCTATGTGTGAAAAATCTATTTTCCTATAGCTGTCTTTTTTTGTTTTTTGTTAAACATTATTAATATTCATTTTTAACATAGTTACATGATTCATGCTCCTACTTTCCCCTTCACCCCCCGCACCCCCACCCATAGCCGACCCACATTTCCACTGGTTTTGTCATGTGTCGTTAATCAAAACCTATTTCCAAATTGTTGATAGTTGCATTGGTGTGGCAGTTTCAAGTCTACATCCCCAATCATGTCCGCCTCAACCCATGTGTTCAAGCAGTTGTTTTTCTTATATGTTTCCTCTCCTGTAGTTCTTCCTCTGAATGTGGGTAGCGTCTTTACCATAAATCCCTCAGAATTGTCCCGGGTCATTGCATTGCTGCTGGTACAGAAGTCCATTACATTCTATTTTACCACAGTGTGTCAGTCTCTGTGTACAATGTTCTTCTGGCTCTGCTCCTTTCGCTCTGCATCAGTTCCTGGAGGTCTTTCCAGTTCACCTGGAACTCCTCCAGTTTATTATTCCTTTTAGCACAATAGTATTCCATCACCCGCATATACCACAGTTTGTTCAGCCATTCCCCAATTAAAGGACATACCCTCCCTCTCCAGTTCTTTGCCACCACAAAAAGCGCAGCTATAAATATTTTCGTACAAGTCTGTTTATCTATGATCTCTTTGGGTTACAAACCCAACAATGGTATGGCTGGATCAAAGGGCAGGCAGTCT
>NW_025341493.1:0-1229 GCF_016433145.1 Gracilinanus agilis | reverse complement strand
ATATTTCTGTTTCTGCTCTCCTGGTTCTGCTCACTTCACTCTGTATCAATTCATAGAAGTCTTTCCAAGTTTTTCTTATGGTGTAATAATATGCCATATACCACGGCTTGTTCGGCCATTCTCCAAGTGAAGAGCTGCTAAAAATATTTTGATACAAGTAGGTCCTTTTCCCTCATCTCTGCTCTCTTTGGGATATAGACCCAATAGTGGCATTACTAGGTCAATAAATAAAATGTAGTTTTATGGCCTTTTGAGCATAGTTCCATATTGCTTTCCAGAATGATTATATCAGTTCACAGTTCTTCCAGCAAAGTATTAGTGTCCCAGTTTTCCCACATCCCCGCCAGCATTTATCATTTTCCTTTTTGGTTATGTTACCTAATCTAATAGATGTGAGATGGTGTCTCAAAGTTGTTTTAATGTGCATTTCTCTAATTAATAGTGATTTGAAGCATTTTTTTCCTTTTTCTTTTTTCTTTTAAACATTTACCTCCCATCTTAGAGTCAATATTGTGTATTGGTTCTAATGAAGAAGAATGTTAAGGGCTAGACAAACAGGGTTAAGTGACTTGCCCAAGGTCACATAGGTAGGAAGTGTGTTAGGCCAAATTTGAAGCCAGGATCTCTTGTCTCTGAGCCTGGCTCTCAATCCACAGAACCACCTACCTGCCCTGTGGAGCATTTTTTCATATGACTATAGAGAGTTTTCATTTCTTTCTCTGAGAACTGCCTGTTCATATCCTTTCACCATTTTTCAATTGAGGAATGCTTTATATTCTTACAAATTTGACTCAGTTCTCTAAATGTTTACGAAATGAGGCCTTTGTCAGAGACACATGCTATAAAAATTTTTTCCAAATGTGTTTGCCTTCTAACCTTGGTTACATTGGCGGTATTTGTACAAAACCTTTTTAATTTAATGTAGTAAAAATTAACCATTTCGGGGCAGCTGGGTAGCTCAGTGGAGTGAGAGCCAGGCCTAGAGACGGGAGGTCCTAGGTTCAAACCCGGCCTCAGCCACTTCCCAGCTGTGTGACCCTGGGCAAGTCACTTGACCCCCATTGCCCACCCTTACCACTCTTCCACCTATGAGACAATACACCGAAGTACAAGGGTTAAAAAAAAAAATTAACCATTTCATTTTTTTGTAATGTTTTCTATATCTCATTTGGTCATACATTCTTCCCTAATCCATAAATCTGACACATAAGCTTTTCTCTGTTCCTCTA
>NW_025341492.1:0-1166 GCF_016433145.1 Gracilinanus agilis | reverse complement strand
AATACTTATACCTTACTCTCAGTGGAATCAATTCTGAGAGGGATGAGCAGCGAAATCCATTGGTTTATTGAATTCTATCTTACCTTACAGGGAAAGTCAGAAGGCAAAAACCAAGAGGAGTAGTGGGGCTGGGAATTCAAAAAGGGAGAGGAAGAGAGAGGGGGGTGAATTTAATAGACCCTAAAAATATGATAAGAGGAGTATGGGAAAGGAAGGAGCAGAAAGAGGGAGTAAACTGAAGTTGGGGAGGGGGGGCTGATTAAAAGCAAAGCACTGGTTTAAAAGTAAATAGCAACAGAAGAAAGGGCAGAACTAGGAGAAGAATTCAAAATGTTGGGGAATACATATCTGGTAATAATAACTCTGAATGTGAATGGAATGAACTCACCAATAAAATAGAAGCACATGACAGAGTGGATTAGAAAACAAAATCCTACCATATATTGTTTACAAGATGAGGCATGTCTACACATGAGGCAGATAGACACAAACAGGGTAAAAGTAAATGGTTGAAACAAAATCTATTGGGCATCAACTAAGAAAAAGAAGGCAGGAGGTTCAATCATGATATCTGGCAAAGCCAAAATAAAATAGATCTGATTAAAAGAGATAGGAAATGTAATTATATCCTAATAAAAGGCAGTATAGACAATGAGGAAATATCAATAATCATCATGTATACACCAAATGGTAGAGCATCCAAAAATCTAAAGGAGAAATTGGTGAAGCTCAAGGAGAAAGTAGGTAATAGAATTATACTAGTGGGTGACCTGAATCTTCCTTCCAGTCTATCACATCTAAATAAATCAAACCAAAAAAATACATAAAAAGAGGTAAGAGATGTGAATGAAAACTTAGAAAAATTAGAGTTAATAGATATGTGGAGAAAAATTAATACAGACAAAAAAGGAATACACCATCTTTTCAGCAGTACATGGTACATTCACAAAGATTGGCCATGTCCTAGGACATAAAACATAGTAAACAAATGCCAAAAAGCAGAAATGATAAATGCAAACTTTTCAGATCATAATGCAATAAAAATAGCTATTAGCAAGGGTAAAGGGAGAGGCAAACGAAAAATTAATTGGAAATTTATTAATATGGTTCTCCAAAATCAGTTAAAGAACAAATCATAGAAACAATTAATAATTTCATTGAAGAGA
>NW_025341491.1:0-1406 GCF_016433145.1 Gracilinanus agilis | reverse complement strand
TTCTCTGTTTTTGATCTACCTGGCTTTGGAATCAGTACCATATTTGTCTCATAAAAGGAGTTTGTTAGAACTCCTTCTTTACTTATTATGTCAAATAGTTTGTATAGTATTTGAATTAGTTGCTTTTTAAAGGTTTGATAGAATTCACTTGTGAATCCATCTGGTCCTGGGGAATTTTTCTTAGGGAGTTCTTTGATGGCTTGTTCAATTTCTTTTTCTGGTATAGGATTATTTAAGTATTCTATTTCTTCTACTGTTAATCTAGGCAATTTATATTTTTGTAAATATCCATCCATATCACCTAGATTGCTATATTTATTGCCATATAATTGCACAAAATAGTTTTTAATGACTGCCTTGATTTCCTCTTCATTAGAGGTGAGTTCTCCCTTTTCATCTTTGATACTGATGATTTTGTTTTCTTCTTTCCTTTTTTTAATTAGATTGACCAGTACTTTGTCTATTTTATCTGTTTATTCAAAGTACCAGTTTCTAGTCTTATTTATTAATTTAATAGTTCTTTTACTTTCAATTTTATTGATTTCTCCTTTAATTTTTATAATCTCTAATTTGGTCTTTAGCTGGGGATTTTTAATTTGTTCCCTTTCTAGTTTTTTAATTTGCATGCCCAGTTCATTGATCTTTGCTTTCTCTAGTTTGTTAGTATATGCATTCAAGGTTATAAATTTCCCCCTGAATACTGGCTTAGCTGCATCCCACAGAGTTTGGTAGGATGTTTCATCATTGTCATTCTCTACAATGAAATTATTGATTGTTTCTATGATTTCTTCTTTAATTAACTGATTTTGGAGAATCATATTATTAAATTTCCAATTAGTTTTTGATTTGCCTGTCCAGGTGCCCTTAATACTTATTATTTTTATTGCATTATGATCTGAGAAGGTTACATTTATTATTTCTGCTTTTTTGTATTTTGTTTTCAATGTTTCTATGCCCTATTACATGGTCAATCTTTGTGAATGTACCATGTGCAGCTGAAAAGAAGGTGTATTCCTTTTTGTCCCTATTTATTTTTCTCCACATATTTAGTAAATCTAATTTTTTCTAGGATTTCATTTACCTCTCTTATCTCTTTCTTATTTATATTTTGGTTTGATTTATCTAAATCTGAAAGAGGAATATTTAGATCTTCCACTAGTATGGTTTTACTATCTATTTCCTTCTTGAGCTCTGCCAGTTTCTCCTTTAGGAATCTGGATGCTATACCGTTTGGTGCATACAAGTTGAGCACTGTTATTTCCTCATTATCTATACTGCCTTTTATCAGGATGTAATTACCTTCCCTATCTTTTTTAACCAAATCTATTTTTACTTTGGCTCTGTCAGAGATTATGATCACCACTCCGGTCTTCTTTTTCTCATTTGAAGCCCAAAAGATTTTGCTC
>NW_025341490.1:0-2249 GCF_016433145.1 Gracilinanus agilis | reverse complement strand
GGTCTATAGTTTTCTTTCTCTGTTTTTGATCTCCCTGGCTTTGGAATCAGTACCATATTTGTGTCATAAAAGGAATTTGGTAGGACTCCTTCTTTGCTTATCATATCAAATAATTTGTATAGTATTGGGATTAGTTGCTCTTTGAATGTCTGATAGAATTCACTTGTGAATCCATCAGGCCCTGGCGATTTTTTCTTAGGGAGTTCTTTGATGGCTTGTTCAATTTCTTTTTCTGATATGGGATTATTTAAGTATTCTATTTCTTCTGCTGTTAATCTAGGCAGTTTATATTTTTGTAAATATTTGTCCATATCTCCTAAATTGTTATATTTATTGCCATATAATTGGGCAAAATAGTTTTTAATGATTGCCTTCATTTCCCCTTCATTAGAGGTGAGTTCTACCTTTTAATCTTTGATACTGTCAATTTGGTTTTCTTCTTTCCTTTTTTTTTATTAGATTGACCATTACTTTGTCTATTTTATCTTATTTTTAGACTTTTTTTACTTGTTGTTAATCTTTCTCTTCTGAACTTCCTGAGTCTGGGTAGCCATCATTAGCCCAGCAGCTTCTCAGCTTTATTCTTGTGCTCAGGGTCTGTCTGTGGTCTTTTGGCTCCTGAGGTCTGAGGTCTGGTTTTTTCCAAGGTCAAGCCCCCTGGTGGACCACCTTGCTTGATCCTCTGCTGGAGGTTCCTTTACAAGTCTCAGGGCAATGCTTCCACAGTCGTATACCCGTCTGCACTGGTTCCCCACTCAGGGTTTCAGAGCTTTAGCTCATGGCTGTGTCTGCCTCCACCCACGCCTCCGCGGCGCCTGTGCCCTGAGCCAGTGTTCTGTGTCCTGCGCCTGTACTCTGCGTCCTCGCTCTGCGTCCTGCGCCCGCGCTCAAAGTTCGTGTGCGTTCTTTAGCTTTTTGGGGTCCCAAATCTTGCTGCTCTCAGGAACATGCCCTGGATTTGCCAATGACTCGATGGGTGCCCCAAACTTGCTCTATTTCTTTTTAGCTGGCTTCGGCGCTATAGGTGGTGTGTGTGGAGCGGGTGGGGGTGGGGTGGTTGCTCAGCCCGCTATTTAGTGAGAACTGTTTCACCCCTTTATAGCATGGAAATGTCCCGATTCCACGTACCTTCCACTCTGCACCCTGTTGTGGGGTTCCTCCATTCGTCTGGACTTGTTTTTATGTCCCCTGAGGAGTCTTGTGTATTTTGGTCAGGAGAGGTTAAGAGCTGCTTTTTACTCTGCCTCTATCTTAACCCGGAAACTCTCCACTCCAAAAATGTGGATATTAAGGTTTATTGAAAACTGTTACTATGGTAATTACCTACTGTGTGGTAATTACCTAACCTATTCCATTGATATGCTACTCTATCTCTTACTCAGTAGCAGATTGTTTTGATGATTGCTATTTTAAAGAATAGTTTGAGATCTGGTTAGGCCTCCGTGCTTCATATTTTTGTCATTAGTTTTGTTGATATTCTTGAACTTCGTCTTTCCCAGATGATTATTTTTACTAGCTCAATGAGATAATTTTGGTGTAGTTTGATTGGTATGATACTTAAAAGGTAAATTAATTTAGATAACATTGTAATTTTTATTATATTGACTTGGCCTAACAAGGAGCAATTAATGTTTTTTTTTAATTGTTTAAGTCTGACTATTTGTGTGAAAAGTGTTTTGCAATTATATTCATCTAGTTGCTGGGTTGTTTTTTTTTTTTGACAGGTACACCCACAGGTATTTTATAATGTCTACCGTTATTTAAATGGAATTTCCTTTTTTATCTCTTGCTGATGATTTATGTGGGTTCATTTTGTATCCTGCAACTATGCTAAAGTTATTGTTTTTCTATGGTTTTTTTTTCAGTTTTCTAAAGTTGTCTATGTATAACATCATCTCATCTACAGAGTGATAACTTTGCTTCTTTATTATCTATTCTAATTCCTTCAATTTCTTTTTCTGCTCTTATTGCTACAGATAGCATTTCTAGTACAATATTAGATGAATTATATAGTAATTTTGATAAAGGGCATCTTTGCTTCACCCCAATCTTATTGGGAAGAGTTCTACTTTATCTCTATTATAGATAATGCTAGCTGCTTTAACTTGAAGATGTCATCCAAAACAGGAAAGCCGTTGGACCATGGGAAATGTAGTTTTCCAAGTGTCCACAGGAAGTTTGTCATTAAAGCTCAAATGAGTGTCATATAGCTCTAAATAGAGCACCAGAAATTCTAAATAACACACCTC
>NW_025341489.1:0-1147 GCF_016433145.1 Gracilinanus agilis | reverse complement strand
TTCTTTCTTTCTTTCTTTCTTTCTTTCTTTCTTTCTTTCTTTCTTTCTTTCTTTCTTTCTTTCTTTCTTTCTTTCTTTCTTTCTTTCTTTCTTTCTTTCTTTCTTTCTTTCTTTCTTTCTCCTCCATCTTAGAATCAATACTGTGTGTTGTTCCCAGACACAAGGGTGCTAAGGGCTAGACAATAGGAGTTAAGTGGCTTTCCCAGGATCACACAGCTAGAAAGTGTCTGAATCCAGATTTAAACCTGTGACCTCCTATTTCTAGCCCTAGATCTCAATCCACTGAGCCATTTAGCTGCCCCCGAAATTCTTCTTTCAATGCTCAATTCTTTGATGATTTTTTAGCTCCTTTAGATATGATTATCATCCCAAAATGTATACATCAGCACTAATCTCTCTCCTAAATTCCAGTCCCATGCTAGTAACTGCCCTTGGATAAGTGTACCTAGTTATCCACTAAATGTCTCAAATTCAACTCCTTTTTTCTCCAATATCCATCCTTCCTCTAAACCTCCTTCTTTTGACAGTACTACCATTCTTCTGTTCATCCAGGCTCACAACTTTGGAGTGAGTCATCATTGATTTTTCTCTTTCCTTCAGCTCTCCCATCTATCAATTGACAAGCCTTATTGATCCTTCCTCCATGCCATCCTGCTCCCATCCATTCCCTCCTGTCCCTGTTCAGACCATCATTACCACTCTCTTTTGTAATGTTCTTGATTTGTCCTCTTTCTCTTTTTTCTCTGCTTCATACTCCACATATCTATAAAATTATAGTTACTCCAACATAGCTGCTCCACAGAAGTCTTAAAATAGCTCTTCTTGCCTTAATGGTAAAATATAAAAATCTACAGCCTTTATGGTAAAATAATCTGGCTCCTATTGACTTTTCTAGTCATTTCATATTCATCACTTTCATGAAAGCTCCATTCCTCTCCAACTAGCCTGAGAGGTCCCCAATGCATGGCATTCCAACTCTTGACTTTAAGTGCTTCCCAACACCTGGCCACCTTTGCTCCCATCTGACACAAATCATAGGTTCCTTCAAAGTACAGTTAATTGGCATTTGCTATAAAAGGCCTTTCCTAATTCCCTACCCATCCTCAGTTGTTAGCACCTTCTCCTCTCCAATATTGTTCTAAATTAA
>NW_025341488.1:0-1949 GCF_016433145.1 Gracilinanus agilis | reverse complement strand
TCTATGTTCATCTTGAGTGGTTTGATAAGTTGAAATTGTATGAGTAAATTTTTTTGAAGTTTCAGTTTTAGTTATTGCTGATTGAATAACTGAGTTCAAGAACTAATAATAATCATGGTGATCATTATTAGAGGGTGATTTATAATAAGAACTAGATTAAGTTTCTGGTTTTTTGCTCTATCTTGCAACACACACCCTTACTCAGATTAAAACTTCACCCCAGCGTGTTTCTATCATATCTGGCAAATGTCACAAGGTGAGGGGACCAATATTGTTAGGTTTTCCCTCTGTGGTTTTAGTATGGTTTGGTGACACTTTATATGGCTTCACTTACTGGGTCAGTGATCTTGCTAGCTTGAGGGATGTCCCTCTCTTAGAAGACTAATTCCTTTCCTTCTGATCCACTACACCCCTGGATATAACTTCAGACTCATATTATAAATATCCATCATCTTTTGAACTCGAGGTCTCAGATCATGCTGGGCATCTCTATTGACCTCTCCTTTGTTTGATTTGTGCACTCATCAGTCTTTTCTTTTACATAGATAACCATAATACAAAATAAGTGGCTAAGGAAGGAACCAGAAAAATGTTTTGTAACGATGGAGTGGGAAAAGTAATATAGTAGATTGAATGCTAGGTCTAGAGAGGGAAGGACCTGGGTTCAAATTTGATCTCAGACACTTCTTAGTTGTGTGACCCTGGATGAGTTACTTAACCTCAATTGCCTAGTCTTTATATTCTTCTGCCTTGGAACTGACATTTATTTTTTTTTAAATTATAAACTTAGTAATCATTACCATGAATAAAACTATTTAACTAAACAAATGCATTAAAAATTATGTGCAAAACCACAAATTCCACATTGTTTACACTGTGCTTAAAAAATAGATAAATCATATGTGTGTGCTAATATAAAAATATAAACATCCTCTGCTTTTGAGTTTCCTTTGGATTTGTTTTACTTGAATAATTTTTTCTCTTGTTGCTGCTTTTTTTTTAAAAATATAATCAAGGTATGTATTATTCTTATTCTTTTTTCATCTCTTCATATATTTCCCTTATTTTGCTTATATTTCCAATATTTGTCATTTCCAATAGTATAATCCATTACATTCAAATATCATAATCTATTCAGCCATTTCTCCCTTTCATTGCATATTCAGTTATTTTGTCATAACAAACAAAGCTTCCAAGAATATTTTCATACATACGCAGCTTTTTACCCCCTCAAAAGAGCCCTGAGGACTTAACCCTAGTAATAGGATGTCTAGGTCATCGAGCATGGGCAGCTTTACAGCTCATAATGTATATTTCCATCAAATTTTCTAAAAAAAAATTCAAAGCTGCTCTAGCAATGTAATATTAGGCTTGTTTCTCCATGTTCCTTTCAGTATTTAATCTAATCACTTTAACCTATCTGATTTTGAATTAACCATTTATTACCAGGACATATTGAGCTAAATTGATCCTTAGGCAGCAGACACAATCTATTGCAAGTACTATACTCTTTCCAAAACAGTCTTTCCAGTTTGGTAATATGCAACTTTTATTTCAGTGTCACCCCCCCTCCCCCCAGGGATGCAAGTTTGCCTCTATAATATGAGTGTTAAAGTGAGACTTTTTCAGAATATTTATGCTCTTTAAACCATCGTTGTCCCACTAGAAACTATTTTTGGAAAAAGTAAAATAGTTTTTTTTTTTTAAAGATTGAGTGAGGAAGGTCATTATCATGTAGGGGGATTAAGAAAGGATTCCTGGAAAAGTAAGTATTTGACTTGGTTTTTAAAAGGACACATAAGAATTCAACAGGCAGAGGAGATGGAGGATATTTGAGGCATGTTTCAATTGTTTTTCAATCAAGTCTAACTTTTCATGAGCCCATTGGGAGTTTTCTTGGCAAAGATACTGGAGTGGTTTACCATTTACTTCTCCAACTTATTTTGCAG
>NW_025341487.1:0-1690 GCF_016433145.1 Gracilinanus agilis | reverse complement strand
CTAGCCATGATAGCTAATCAGGTGAGAACATCTCTATTGAATGAATCAAAGACATGAAACTGTACATTCTGTCATGCCCTGTTTCCTATTAAACAGTTAGGCAGTTCAGAAACCAAATTTAAGTATAAACTCCTTGGGGGTGGAAACTGTCTTTTTCCTTTTTTTGTATCCCAAGAACTTATGACAGTGCCTGGCACATAGTAGTAATTCCTAATAAATATTGAATTCAGTTGAATAAAGGAGAATAGTCAGGTCCACAGGTGAATTCATTATTAAATGTGATTCAAGTATCTTTCTGTTTTTGTTGTTGTTCAGTCATTTTTGATCATGTTCAGTTCTTTGTGATCTCATTTGGAGTTTTTTTTGGCAAAGATACTGGAGTTAGTAATTTCCTTCTCCATCTCATTTGACAGCTGAGGAAACTGAGGCAAACAGAGTTAAGTGACTTGCTCAAGGTCACACAGCTAGAAAGTATCTGAAGTCAGATTCGAATTTAGGAATTTAAGTCTTCTAGACTCCAGGCCTGTGATGTGTTCACTGTGCCACTTAGCTGCCCCAATATCTTACTGTTACATTGATTTATTTTTTGCATGTCAATACTTCCTCCATTAAATTCTTCTTTTGATGTCTCACTGTGAACTGTCAAAGACCCTGAGTTTTCAAAGTCTATGTCAGTAGACTGTGTGAATCCTACCAAGTTGAAAAGACATCAAGTATAAGCCCAGTGATGAATACCTTCTTTCATCTTAAGACCAACATGGTCAGAGAAACTTGCTTTCAGGTTGATTTGCCAGAAGGGTTTTTTGGCTGTAGGACGGTGTATAGTACAAATAATTAGCTTTGAAATATCTCATTACCTAATGAACTTTGCAGCATATTCTTAAAAATTAGCAAGCTAAAATTTTGCCGTTTTTAAGTGAAATTTTGAGAAAACCTGATTCTACTCCATGCTTGATTAATAACTAACTGGATGGCTTTGAACAACTATTTAATTTTTCTGTGTATTGTTTTCTTTTAACTACGAAATGAAGTTTTAAAAAAATTGCCCAATCTACCTTTATAAAGATTTTTTTTAATGTTCTAAGTGAACTGAAAATATTATACAAATCAAGTTCAGTGTTCTTTCCAATTTGGTGCAAGGTTGCTCTGTTTATTCTACTGGAAAAGCATGAGGCCCCTGAAAAATCAGCTGTTGGTTACTAGAATTTTAGTCTATCCTATTTGTTCAGAAAATTCTATTCATTTTAAGAGATATCATGAAATTTTAAGGACTAAATGAATTCAAATTCATTTTTAATTTTCAAAATTACATTTCTAATTACAACTTTAATAAAACATTAAGAATTGCTATACATCTCTAATCAGAAAAGGAAAGAGGGGAACATGAAGTTAGACAAATATATTTTCACAACCTTAAATCATTAGGAATCATGGGAGTGCATTATGTAACAAATTACTTCTTTGAATGTGATATAACTTTTAAAAATGGTAAATGAAAACTTATTCCTTAAATGTTAAATTATAACTTACATTCTAGAAATGTTGGGCAGATTAGCAAATGCATCACTGGGGATGGTTTTCATATGAGTCTCTGTAAATTTCCTGTGGAGGAAAACAGCCAGTCAGTTACATTTTTAATTCAGCCGAATTCTGTCACAAAACATTTACTAAGCATAATAATCTATCATCA
>NW_025341486.1:0-1088 GCF_016433145.1 Gracilinanus agilis | reverse complement strand
GACTTTTAATAATTATGAAAAGAAAGCAAGAATATAAAATAGAGAAGGGTAAGAGAGTATAGAGATTAGCACCACCACACGGTAACTGTGAGTTGAAAATAACTAAAACAATAAAAACTAATATAATATCTAGTTCTTAGTGGGGGGGAAATTTTCAGGGACTGATGTTCCTTTTACTTGTAGACAATGTTGCTTTTTGGAAATCTTTTATTAGAATAAGAAGACAATTAGAAACAAGACTCTGGTGTGGACAGAGGAAGCTATGGGAAATCAAGCTTCCATCTATAATTTTAATTGGGTACATTTGTAAATCATACAATTTTGATTCCTGGATTTTTCAATAATTCTTTAAAAAGGTAAAAATTAGCACTTTTGTATGAGAGAATTTTCAGTGGAAACTAAATTTAAATCCTAAAGCCAGTAAGGGCTAATTTATTTGTCAATTTTTTGTGACTTTCATATCTTATCTATCTATGTATGTACTTCCTTCCTTTATTCCCCTGCATTGAATATGTCCTATAATAGACAGGAAAAGAAGACATTAAACCATGTTTTTATTTTTCAGATTTTCTGAGTATGCGCAGTAAACCAAGATTGAGATTCCTTCCAAAATGCATCTGGGTTCTCTTTGTCATATTAGAACTTCTGAAATAAAGTCACAATCTCAGTCTGTCTTTCACACTGAAATTTCAATGTAAGTGAACATTCAGAATTGTGTGATATTTTGTGTGTATTTGCATATATAAAATATATCCACAGAATTAATGGGAGGAGGAGTTTTGTTGTGAAAATTTATGGAGTACTAATAAAATTACTTCAATAATTTATAAATAATGAACTCAGTACTCCATTGGATGGAATTGTTAGTTGAAAAAGAGGGAAAGTAGATGGTGGGCTTCCTGTCTTTCCCTTAGAAATCTCATGAGGGTAGATCTGCTTTTCTATCTCTTCTCAACAGAGAAGGGTTTTAACCTCACTCTACTCTTCTGATTGCATTAAATTTTTTTTGATTAGGTGTTTGTTTCAGATTGCTTGTTTGAGTGTCTTTTGTACTACTTGTACTAGGTACAAAAAATGCTAGTTATCAT
>NW_025341485.1:0-1437 GCF_016433145.1 Gracilinanus agilis | reverse complement strand
AGAAAGGAAGATGAAATTGATCTGACACAGTGGAAATGTACTGTCTGACCAGATGGAGGAAATGGATAATGAGTTTCTGATGCAGATAACAAACTGGAACAGAAGCAAAATAGTTTTGATAGAGGATTTTAACAGTTGAGAAACCTGTTTCATATCCCTCTTTGACATTATCAGAGTATCTGAGAAAGCTTTCACTTGCCTTACTGATACCTTTATCTTTCAGAAGATGGAAGATATGGTAAGGGGCGCTGCTCTTCTGGACCTGATCCAGCCCACTAAGGAAGAACTAGCTGATGAAGTAAAATGTGACAAAACTCTTGGGACCCACTAACTATGATATTTTATAGTTCATGATAATAAGAATGTTAGGTTTAGTCTGACCTGCATATTAGCCTCTGGGAGAACAGAATTTTAAAAATTCATAGAAAGGATAGATAGGATCCTATCTTAAAACTATTAAAAAGAAAACTGACTCAAGAGAGATGAGAAGGGGGCAGCTGGGTGACTCAGTGGATTGAGAGACAGTTCTAGAGACAGGAGGTCCTGGGTTAAAACTGGCCTCAGATACTTACTAGCTGTATGAGCCTGGGTAAGTCACTTAACTCTCATTGCCTAGCCCTTACCACTCTTCTGCCTTGGAACCAAATCACAGTATTGATTCTAAGACAGAAGGTAAAGGGAGAGAGAGAAAGAGAGGGAAAGAGAGAGACAGACAGAGAGACAGAGACAGAGACAGAGAGATAAAGAGAGAGAGATGAGAATCTCAGAGAGACATTTTGATAAGGTAATTGCAAATTAATTTAAAGAGTAAGAAAAGGGGCAGCTGGGTAGCTCAGTAGATTGAGAGTCAGGCCTAGAGATGGGAGGTCCTAGATTCAAATCCAGTCTCAGACACTTCCCAGCTGTGTGACCCGGGGCAAGTCACTTGACCCCCATTGCCCACCCTTACCATTCTTCCACCAAGCCAATACAAAAGTTAAGGGTTTATAAAAAGAAATAAATAAAGAGTAAGAAAAGAGGAATGTTCATTGCACTGCACAAGAAGTTCATTGGTCAGCTTGGATTTTAACAGAACCCATACAAAATTTGAAAGGTAAGGTAGTCAACCAAGAATAAACACAAGATAAGCATAGTCCTTTGGGAATTGTGTCAGAAAGCCTCAAGACCAAAATAAGGTGAAATATTTTAAGGATAGCCAAAAGGATTGTTGGCTTGGTTTTGGTTTATTTTATTTAAAATCCTTAGAAACAGCAATATCAAAGAAGGGATTTTTAAAAATAATTCTAAGGTGGTTCCCGATTAAGATGGTGGCAGAGTAAGAAGCAGCTCTTAACCTCTCCTGACAAAAACACACAAAACTCCTCAAGGGGACATAAAAACAAGTCCAGAAAAACGGAGGAACCCCACAACAGGGCACAGCGTGGAAGGTATGTGGAA
>NW_025341484.1:0-1018 GCF_016433145.1 Gracilinanus agilis | reverse complement strand
TAAGGCAGCCTAACTCACACCACCTGAAATGGGTCGTGAACAATGTCTTCCTCTTTGATGTCCCCAAATCTGTGACTTAGGAGCATAGACACATCCCTCTTTAGTGGCTGATAGAGGAATGGTTGCATCTGTTTTGGGGTAAGTGAGAGAGGTTCCTCTCTGTGCCCGAGGACTAGATTTAACATGACCATCAGAGAGAGCCAAGCTCTGGGGAGGGGACAGTGATGCCAGGAGCTCCCAACTTCCAGGCTCACTTCATTCTGCTCATGCACCAACCCCACAGCCTCCCTCTACTGGGGAAGTGCTGAATTCAAGAGGCACTGAGGTGGCTCCAGCTGGTGATGGACAGCCCTGAGCAGGTCCCTGAGAACAATAGAGGAGAACTGATCTAGTCAATCACTAGCTGAGGTTACTGTCATTCTGAGCATTGAGGAGGCAAAGATTGTGCCTTCTCTGATTCCCTTATCTCACCCTGGACATACATAAAAAGGGACAAGCTCTAAGCCTGTAGCTGTGACCCCAACCCTGCCTACCTCTTTCCCAGAATGGGAATGTGGGCAATCTGTGTGCCCAATGTGAGACCCTGAAGGCGATGGTGACTGGCTATGAGTGACTTTACCTTTATCAAGAAGGCAAGCATCCAGGACAAATCCAAGAGAGTCATCATGGAAAAAGATATCTACTATCATGGAAAGGACAGTGTGAATGCATATAGAAGCCTACCATTCTTTACTTTATTTCCTCCATGAATTTTTCTCTAATGTGAGCAATACATGTCTTATTTCACAACACCATGAACAGGGAAATATGTATTATATGATAACATATTTATAACTTATATGACATTTCCTGACTAATTGAGGAGATAGGATGGCCAGGAAGGAAGGCAAAAAAAAAAGAATGAGATGCAGATTTTCGAACACAGTTAATATGCGAATTTGTTTTTTGTGAATAAGTATATTTGCTAGAATTTATTACATATTTATAATAAATCATATATCATATTATTGTTATATAT
>NW_025341483.1:0-1478 GCF_016433145.1 Gracilinanus agilis | reverse complement strand
TGTAGGTTCATAATAACCCTATTATCTCATCTGAGCCTCACAAGAAGCCCTTGAAATAGATATGTCAGCAGGGGTGTGCTGGAGCCAGCTCTGACAATTTTCACTGTGAACATTTATACCTTCAAAATTGGCAGAGCTACAAATCAGTGCTTGATTTGTTGTTTTGTGGATTGTCTAGACTTAAGAAAGTGATAGAGGTGGGGCTTCTGGGTAGTCCAGTGGATAGAGTACCATACCTGAAGTCAGGAGATCCTGGGTTCAAATTTGACTTTAGACACTTCCTATCTTTGTGACCCTGGGCAAATCACTTAACCTCAATTGCCACTCTTCTTGCCACTCTTCTGTCTTAGAATTGATACAAAGACAAGAGGTAAGGGTTAAAAAAAATGAAGAAAGTGATAGAAAAATAGAAATATTGTTAATAATGTAGATTAAAATTTTAAATATGTCATGTATATATTTTCTCGACTCATCCTCTAAGCTGGATATTAAACCTTTCTCAGCACATTCCTATGGGACAATCATTGTTATCTCCATTTTCCAGATTAGGAAATTAGTAAATGTTGGAGTTAATAAGTCTTAGAGGAAGACTCTAAATCCAGGGTTTCCTGATCCCAAGTCTACTCTGTCACCTTTCAATCTAGTCTAGCTTCCTTGTTTTGCAGAGGAAGAAACGAAAACCCAGAGAGGAACTGACTTGTTCACAGTTCCAAGATAGTAAGTAAAAGGGTCTGGAACACTGTACACAGAAAGTGCAACGTTGTGAAACTATCCAGTGTAATGGATTTTACTACCAGTAGTAGCAGTGCAATGATCCAGGACAATCCTGAAGGACTTATGAGAAATATCCATATTTAGAGAAAGGACTGTGGGAATAGAAACACAAAAGAAAAAAACATATGACTTATCACTTATCACTTGTATTTGGGGTTTAGGCTTTAACAGATTGCTCTACAGCAAAAATGAATAATATGGAAATAGGTATCAAATAATAACATTCGTACAACTCAGTGGAATTGCTTGTCGACTCTGGGAGGTGGGAGGGAGGAGAGGAGGGAAAGAAAATGAATCATGCAAACATGGAAAAATATTTAAAAAATGAAGACATTTTAAGAAAAGGGTCTGGATTCAAATCCATGTTCTTTTTTTTTCAAACATTTATTAATATTCATTTTTAACATGGTTACATGATTCATGCTCCTCCTTTCCCCTTCGCCCCCCGCACTCCACCCATCCATGGCCGATGCACATTTCCACTAGTTTTGTCATGTGTCCTTGATCAAGACCACTTTCCAAATTGTTGGTAGTTGCATTGGTGTGGTAGTTTCGAGTCCACATCCCCAATCATGTCCACCCCGACCCAAGCATTCAAGCAGTTGTTTTTCTTATATGTTTCCTCTCCTGCAGTCCTTCCTCTGAATGTGGGTAGCATCTTTACCATAAATCCCTCAGAATTGTCGTGGGTCATTGTATTGCTG
>NW_025341482.1:0-2176 GCF_016433145.1 Gracilinanus agilis | reverse complement strand
ACTAATGTCCCAATTTTGCCACATCCCCTCCAACATTCATTACTCTACCCTGCTGTCACTTTAGCCAATCTGCTAGGTGTGAGGTGATACCTCAGAGTTGTTTTGATTTGCATTTCTCTAATTATTAGAGATTTAGAACACTTTCTCATGTGCTTATTGATAGTTTTGATTTCTTGATCTGAAAATTGCTTATTTGTGTCCCTTGCCTATTTATTGATTGGAGAATGGCTTGATTTTTTGTACAATTAATTTAGCTCCTTGTATATTTGAGTAATTAGACCTTTGTCAGAGTTTTTTGTTATAAAGATTTTTTCCCAGTTTGTTATTTCCTTTCTGATTTTGGTTGCATTGTTTTTATTTGTACAAAACCATTTTAAATTAATGTAATTGAAATTATTTATTTTACATTTTGTAAGTTTTCTTACTCTTGCTTGGTTTTAAAATCTTTCCTTTCCCAGAGATCTGACAAGTATACTATTCTGTGTTCGTCTAATTTACTTATAGTTTCCTTCTTTATATTGAAGTTATTGACGCATTCTGAATTTATCTTGGCATAGGGTCTGAGATGTTGGTCTAAACCTAATCTTTCCTATATTGTTTTCCAATTTTCCCAAGATTTTTTGTCAAATAGTGGAATTTTGAGCAAAAAGTTGGACTCTTTGGGTTTTTTATAGACTGTCTTGCTGACATCACTTACCCTAAGTCTATTCCACTAATCCTCCCTTCTGTCTCTTCACCAGTACCGTATTGTTTTGATGACCACTGCTTTGTAGTAGAGCTTAATATCTGGTACTGCTAGGCCACCTTCCTTCAGTTCTTTTACTTTCAATTTTATTAATTTCTCCCTTGATTTTTAGTATTCTAACTTAGTTTTCATCTGGAGATTTTTAATTTGTTTGCTTTTTAGTTTTTTAAGTTGCATGCCCAATTCAATAACCTCTGCCCTCCCTAATTTGTTAACATATGCACTCTATGCCATAAATTTCCCCCAAGTACTGTTTTGGCTGCATCCCATAGGTTTTGGTAAGAAGTCTCATCATTGTCATTGTCTTCAGTGAAATTATGAATTGTTTCTATAATTTGTTCTTTAACTTATTTTGGAGAATCATATTTAATTTCCAATTAGGTTTTGGTTTGCCTCTTTATGTATCCTTGCTAATAACTATTTTTATTACATTATGATCTGATAAAGTTGCATTTTTTGCATTTGTTTGCCATGTTTCTATGCCCTAGTACATGGTCAATCTTTGTGAATGTTCCATGTGCTGCTGAAAAGAAGGTGTATTCCTTTTTGTCCCTATTTATTTTTCTCCATATATCTATTAACTCTAATTTTTCTAGGATTTCATTCACCTATCTTATCTCTTTCTTATTTATTTTTTGGTTTGATTGCTCTAGATCTGATAGGGAAAGGTTGAGGTCACTTACTAGTATAGTTTTGCTGTCTATATCGTACTTGTGCTCCACTACCTTCTTTGGAAATTTGGATGCTATACCATTTGGTGCATACATGTTGAATACTGATATTTCTTCATTGTTTATACTGCCTTTTATCAGGATGTAATTACCTTCCCTATCTCTTTTAACAAGATCTATTTTTATTTTCTCTCTGTCAGAAATCATGATTGCAACTCCTGCTTTCTTTTTCTCAGTTGAAGCCCAATAGATTTTGCTCCAGCCTTTCATTTTTACTCTATGTATCTATGACTGTGTCATGTGTGTTTCTTGTAGAAAATATATGGTAGGATTGTGGTTTCTAATCCACTCTGCTATTTGCTTCCATTTTATGGGTGAGTTCATTCCATTCAAATTCAGACTTATAATCATCAACTGTATTCACAAACATTTTGATTCCCTCTCCTTGTCCTGCCCTCTCTTCTTTCATTATTTCCTTCTATACCAGTGTTTTGTTTTTAATCAGTTCCCCTAATCCCCTCCCTTATTGTACTTCCCTTTCTCCCCTCTCCCTTCTTATTCCCCTCTTATTTTTAGGCTACTCTCCTTTGCCCTCTCCATCCCTTGTGCTTCTTCCCTCCCCACCTGTCATTTTGTTACCCTTCTACTTCTCTATAGGGTGAGAATCAATTCTCTGACCCAATGGATCTGATTGTTCTTCCCTCTTTAACTTAATTTCAATGCACTTAAGTATTAATTATTTCCCCTCTCCAACCTCTTT
>NW_025341481.1:0-1356 GCF_016433145.1 Gracilinanus agilis | reverse complement strand
CAGTGAAATGGACACAGGCTTTGAAAGAACTTAAAATTCAACTAACTAAAGAACTCAAAATTCAATTAACTCAAGAACTCAAAATCCAAATAACTCAAGAACTCAGAAAACAATCAACAGAGGCTGGAAGCAATTGGGAAAAGGAAATACATGATCTAAAATAAGAAAATGTCTTAAAAGCCCAAATTGACCAGCTAAAAAATGAAGCAAAGAAGGCAAAAGATGATCTACAAAGAAAAGCAGACCAGAAGGAGAAGGATGAGCAAAAAGCCAGGGATACAATTCAGTCTTTAAAAATTAGAATTCAACAACGAGAAGCAAGGGACTTCACAAAGCATCAAGAATATATAAAACATTTCTTTTCCAAGTTAAGATGGAGGCAGAGTAAAAAGCAGCTCTTAACCTCTCCTGACCAAAACATATAAGACTCCTCAAGGAGACATAAAAACAAACCCAGTCAACCAGAGGGACCCCACGGAAGCAAATAGCAGAGTGGATCAGAAACCAAAATCCTACCATATGTTGTCTACAAGAAACGCATATGAGGCGGGGGGACATACACAAGTTTAATGTTCAGGGCTTGAGCAAAATCTTTTGGGCATCAAATGAGAAAAAGAAGGCAGGAGTGGCTATTATGATTTCTGACAAAGCCAAAGTAAAAATTGATATGATTAAAAAAGACAGGGAAGGTCATTACATCCTGATTAAAGGCAGTATAAACAATGAGGAAATAACACTGCTCAATGTGTATGCACCAAGTTGCATAGCATCCAAATTCATAAAGGAGAAACTGGCAGAGCTGAAGAAGGAAATAGATAGTAAAACCATAATAGTGGGAGATCTAAATATTCCTCTTTCAGATCTAGATAAATCAAACAAAAAATAAATAAGAAAGAGATAAGAGAGGTGAATGAAGTACTAGAAAAATTAGATTTAATTGATATGTGGAGAAAAATAAATAGGGAGAAAAAGGAATACACCTTCTTTTCAGCTGCACATGGTACACTCACAAAGATAGACCATGTAATAGGGCATAGAATCCATTGCAAACAAATGCAAAAGAGCAGATATAATAAATGTAACCTTCTCAAATCATAACACAATAAAAATAATAATTAGTAAGGGCACCTGGAAAGGAAAATCAAAAACCAATTGGAAATTAAACAATATGATTCTCCAAAATCAATTTATCAAAGAAGAAATCATAGAAACAATCAACAATTTCATTGATGAGAATAACAATGATGAGACATCCTACCAAACTCTGTGGGATGCAGCCAAGGCAGTACTCAGGGGGAAATTTATATCCTTTAGTGCATATATTAACAAATTAAGGAGGGCAGAGATTAATGAATT
>NW_025341480.1:0-1932 GCF_016433145.1 Gracilinanus agilis | reverse complement strand
ATTATTTCTGCTCTTTTGCATTTGTTTGCAATGATTCTATGCCCTATTACATGGTCAATCTTTGTGAATGTACCACATGCAGCTGAAAAGAAGGTGTATTCCTTTTTGTCCCTATTTATTTTTCTCCACATATTAATTAAATCTAATTTTTCTAGGACTTCATTCACCTCTCTTACCTCTTTCTTATTTATTTTTTGGTTTGATTTCTCTAGATCTGAAAGAGGAATATTTAGATCTCCCACTAGTATAGTTTTACTATCTATTTCCTTCCTGAGCTCTGTCAGTTTCTCCTTTATGAATTTGGATGCTATACCACTTGGTGCATACATATTGAGCAGTGTTATTTCCTCATTGTTTATACTGCCTTTAATCAAGATGTAATGACCTTCCCTGTCTTTTTTAATCATATCTATTTTTACTTTCTCCTTGTCAGAAATCATAATAGCCACTCCTGCCTTCTTTTTCTCATTTGACGCCCAAAAGATTTTGCTCAAGCCCTGAACCTTAAACTTGTGTATGTCCACCCACCCCATATGTGTTTCTTGTAGACAACATATGGTAGGATTTTGGTTTCTAATCCACTCTGCTATTTGGTGTGGTAGGTGGTGTGGGATGGTGGAGGGGGTTGCTCTGCTTGTGTTTTCGTGGGATCTGTTTCACCCCTTTATAGCATGGAAATGCCCCATTTCCCCGTTCCTCCGATGCTGCGCCCTGTTGTGGGGTCCCTTCTTTCCTCTGGATTTGTTTTTATGTCTTTTTGAGGAGTCCTATATATGTGGGTTAGGAGAAGTCAAGCAGCTGCTTTTTATTCTGCCACCATCTTAACCCGGAACCCCCATGATCTCCATTCTTGATACTATATATTTATCTTGTCCTATTCTTTCCTCCTTTTAATACCTCATATATGCCATTTCCTAGGTAAATGTTCCAAATCCTCTTCTCCCAACTCTCTTACCACACACTAAGAGCTGTCAAGTTATTTAGTAATAATAACATGTAATAGAAAAGCAAAAAACAAAGCATAGAGGAGGCAATTCAGGTAGCTATTGGATGCAAAATAGACATTAGATTAAGTTTAAATTAGTGAAAATCTAATGCTTATCAGAATCTCTGTTTAGAGCAGTGATGGGCAAACTTTTTAAAGAGGGGGCCAAAGGAAAGGAAATGCTCCTCTGCCAGTCTGTTTCTAAGGCAACTCTTTCAAAGTTTCATTGTATTGTATCCTACTCATTGTATTCATCAGATTAGGAATAATGTTGAACTGCAGGATAGAACATTTCAGGGGCCCCCGCATCTGGCCCACAGCCTGTATTTGCCCATCACTGGTATAGGGTGTAAGATGTTGATCTAAACCTAATTTTTCCCTCAAACTTATCTCCATTGCAGATGATAATTGTTGATAGTTTTAAATGAATAGTATTTATTATTTTGTGGAGAGGCCCTTCTATTCCTGTACTTTCTAGGGTTTTAATAGGAATGGGTGTTATATTTTGTCAAAGGCTTTTTCTGCATCTATTCAGGTAATCATGTGATTTCTGTTAGTTTGATTATTGATATAGTCAATTATGTGGATGATTTTCCTAATATTAAACCATCCTTGCATTCCTGGTATAAATCTCACCTGGTCATAGTGAATAATCCTTGTGATGACTTGCTATAGTCTCTTTGCTAGTATTTTATTTAACATTTTTTGAAACTATATTCATTAAGGAGATTGTTCTGTAGTTTTAATTCTCAGTTTTTGGTCTGCCTTGCTTAGGAATCATTACCATATTTGTGTCATAAAAAGAATTTGGTAATACTCCTTCTTTGCTTATTTTGTAAAATAATTTAGGTAGTATTGAGATTAGTTTTTTAAATGTTTGATAAAATTCATTTGTGAATATATCTGGCTCTGGAGATTTTGTCTTAGGGAGTTCCTTGATGCCTTGT
>NW_025341479.1:0-1229 GCF_016433145.1 Gracilinanus agilis | reverse complement strand
ACAGAATTTCTTTGTACTAAAACTAAAATACTAATCAAAAGAATTCAGAGAGCAAGTCCCATCCCCACCCCCATGGGAAGAGAGGGCTATATATTTCAAACTCCAACATTAATAGTAATTTAATTTAACAAATCCATTAACAAACAACAAATTCTAGAAGGAACCATGAGAAAGAATCTCAAATATAAGGGAATTGAAAGTTCATAATTTAAACCATTCTCTATCCACTAGAAAGAAGGAAAAGGAATAATATAGGAATTAAAGATTCAAAGCTAAATCCCCCAAAAGCTAGGCTTAATTGCCAGTGAAAAAAAGATGGGCATTAAATAAAAGGTATTTAAAGAAATTTTTAAAAGGAAGAAAAAGACAAGAACAGATTATTTGACTTAAAAAGACTCAAACAATAGAAATGCAAGGACAGTAAATAAATACCAAGAAATAATTAAGTAATAAAATAATTGCTTCACCAATAGAGATTATTAAAAATAATAGAGGGCTTCCGGGTTAAGATGGCGGCAGAGTAAGAAGCAGCTCTTAACCTCTCCTGACCAAAACACACAAAACTCCTCAAGGGGACATAAAAACAAGTCCAGACGAACGGAGGAACCCCACAACAGGACACAGCGTGGAAGGTACATGGAATCGAGACATTTCCAGGCTATAAAGGGCTCTCACTAAATCGCGGGCTGAGCAACCGCCCCACCCCCACCCTCTCCACACTCACCTATAGCTCCGAACCCAGCTAAAAAGAAATAGACCAAGTTTGGGGCACCCACCGAGTCATCGGCAGCTCCGGGACCTGTTCCTGAGAGCAGCAAGACTTAGGACCCCATTAAGTCAAAAAACGCAGGCGAAATCTGAGCGTGGGAGCAGGACGCTGGGCGCAGAGTGCAGGCTGAGCAGAGGCGTGGGTGGAGGCAGACACAGCCAGGAACTAAAGCCTAAGTGGGGAACCAGTGCAGACTGGTATACGACTGTGGAAGCAGCGCCCTGAGACTTGTAAAGAAACCTCCGGCAGAGTATCAAGCAAGAGGGCCCACCAGGGGACTTGACCTTGGGGAAAACCAGAACTCAGACCTCAGAAGCCAATAGATCGCGAACAGACACTGAGCGCGAGGATAAATCTGAGAAGCTGCTGGGCTAATGATGGCTACTCAGCCTCAGGAAGTTCAGAAGAGAAAGAATAATAACAAGAAAAAGAAGTCTTTAACACTCCACAGCTTTTACAC
>NW_025341478.1:0-3012 GCF_016433145.1 Gracilinanus agilis | reverse complement strand
TTCACTAACACTGCATTGCTGAGCCAGTTTTCCCACAGCCCTTCCAACATTTACCATTTTCATTTTTGGCCATCTTTGACAACCTAGCAAGTGCTTTCTTTCTTTTATATATGAAGAAACTGTGACTGAGAGGTTTCAAAGGTCATAAATATAAATGGAGTCTGTACTTGAACTCACACCCTCTGTCTCCAAAATCAGCACCTTTTGTAAAACATCATCTTGACTATCGATATCTTCTAACTGAAATTAAAGTCCAGAGAGGGAAAGGGCCAGATTTGATAAATTACAAGCAAGGTAAGGCCAAAACTAAAACTTAGAGCTCTTGACTCTTAGTGGAGATCTATTTATTCCATGTTTTCTATTCTACACCACAGATATTATGACTGCCTTAACTATTTAAGACTGAAATAACTGACAGTTTGTGATTGGCAGCCACTGTGTTCTATTTAGTTCTGAAGCTACCTACAAACCAGTATCTGGAAAACTGGATGTGGGACTATAAAAACGACAGAACTTTTTCCTCTGCACCCCACTCCTTCAGAGCTTTCCATTCCACATTTTTTTAATTGAGATTAAGTCTATATTATGAAATGACAGCTAATTAAGAGAGGAAGCCTTCTTAATCAGGAAAACAGGCGGGCTTGAGAGGTATAGACAACTTGATTTCAATTATTTATTCATCAGTGGAAAAAATGAAATGCATAATTAAGTGTTTACTTAGCATTAGCAGCTCTCCATTAGTGCATTTGCCTAAGTGTAAAAGTAATCAAGGATATATTAGCTAATGCAGCAGGAAAGGTGGGGAATGAAGGATGAAAGTCCATATGGGCAGGGATGGTAGGAATGAGAGATATAACTTGATTTATGCTATTAACATTTTAGGGTACCATAGAATTTCACATCTAGAAGGTACCTTAGAGATTCTCTAGTCCACCTCTTTTTCCTCTTCATTTTATACTTCATGAAATGTGGCCCTTGATTTACGTGAGATAATGTAGCTGTTTAGTAAGAACAGTGATCTTTTTTCCCCATGATACCTTCTATAAGGAGAAAATTCAGTTAGCAGGAATTTGCTGGAATAATGGCCATTGGTATAGTCTTTGTCTGGAATGGCTGAATCATTTCAAGAAGAGAGGACAGATATAGGTGTTTCAGAAGAGCAGCATGTCCCCTTTCAGAAATCTGCCTAGCTGGCAGAACCAAACTCTATTTAAAAGGTCCATCATTGGTGTATATGCTGAGCACAGCAAGACTGCCAATGTGCTATCATGTTGCTGTCCATTAGGGATGCCTTATCTTGAGCAACCATGACCCTTTCGTTTGTCCTGATAATTCTCCATCCTACCTCCTGCTTTTGGGCCTACATTATTAGATTGATCTCACATTTTCTTGAAGGTACTCTAAACTCTACTCCCCCTTCTGCTCGGACCTCAATTTTCACTTTGTTGCTATTTTGCATGTTCCTGCTTGAAATGGTCTGTCCTCTAATATTCTTGCTTTTAGTTCCTTCTGTTACAGCTGATTCCCCAAAATTCTGGATCCCTAGTAGCTAATTCTAGCTTGCTGCATATCAGCTTTTTGGGCATGACTGACATGAGTTTTCTTTTGCATGGCACATTTCCTAATGCCTTATCCAGTTCTTCAAATTTCATCAAATCAGTTTTTCTTTATTTCCCTTGAAAGACATATTGCAGTGGAGATGGATTATGAGGTCAGTTCTAAAAATGTTTGTTCAATTGAATTTAAGTAAACTTTTTGGATTGATGGATATATTCTATTTAAAATTTTATTTTTGATTTTCAAATACCAAAAAAAAATTTCACATCAATTGTCTTCTTCTGTACTCACAACAAGCCTTTGGTATTGATAGTACATGTATTATTATCACCAAGAGAAGGATTATGTATTAATTATCTTTTCCTCTTCTCAGCACCTCACATATTTCCTTGCACATGGTAGGTGAGGAATGCATGAATATATAGTAAAAGGGGTGCCCCTCAATCAGGGTCCCATTTAGCTATCCCAGATCCTAAGTAGTTATAGGTTAGAATCCTCTACAGATCATAATTCAAGAAACTCCATATGATGGGTTTATTTTTCCTAGCCAGTCAGCAAACACACTTAGTTTATAACAAAGGCATTTACTGAAATAACATAGTAATAACATATCAGAACATTCCCCCACCCCAATAAATCTTAAGCTTACTTTCTCGAAGTATGCCTGTACTTGGAGGAAAGAGTGGATATGCATAGGGTCTGACCATGTGTAACCAGGGCACATGTATGGAGGGGCAACTCATTCCTCCAACAACACAAAGCTATTAGTGTCTTCTGGTGATACTGTCAATCTGTTCTTTACCATATCTTTTCCCCCAGGGCAGTCGTCTTTTAGGTGTTGGTTTTGGTAGCTCACTCCTGGTCACATCTCTGTTGCTCCCCATGAAGCAACATATCTCTTTTTCAGCTGATATTTAGCTATTTGGATATATTCAGTATAATTTAATTCCCTGTCCAACATCCATTAGGGATGCTGTGGCTACTAAGCCTCTCCTCTGCAGGGAGTGCTATAGCTCTGCTAAATACCTTTTCAGTGAACTGAAATCAGTCATCCATTGGAGAGCGCTATGGTTAGAAAGCCTATGAGGTCTACCTCCTCCATCTCAATTTCTGCAAAGGTGGATGACAGCTCTTTCAGCCTATGCTCTCATCCTTTTATTGTATCTCAGTTACAGTCTTCAGATGAAGTGTTATCTTCAAGGCTACATACAATTCTATCCTCCATTTACTTAAAGACAAAGCTTCTCTCAGAAGAGGGCTACAACTTTCCCTAGCCAGTTTTCTCAGCAAGTCTTCACCAAAGTGTCACAGATGCCACACAAAGAGATTCCTAGAAATTTTTTGTTTAACATTTTTCTGAAATTTTTTTGGCTTTTCTCTTCTCTGAATCTTAGTCTAACTGCCCCTTGCTTATTTTAGTTCTTAGGTTTTTTTTAGCAAAAAAAAAAAAAATAT
>NW_025341477.1:7351-19427 GCF_016433145.1 Gracilinanus agilis | reverse complement strand
TGTGTGTGTGTGTGTGTGTGTGTGTGTGTGTGTGTGTGTGTGTGTGTAGTGGGGTACAATAGTGACTGGTACAGTAGGGCTAGATTTTAGTTAGGAAACCTTGAGTTGAAATCTGTTCTTAGATACTTAGTACTTATGTGACTAGATAAGTCATTTAACTCCCTGTCTGCTATAATTTCCTTATATGTAAACTGAGGATTATAATAGTACATATCTCTCAGTGCTGTTATAAGGGGAAGGACAAGGGAATAAACAATTACAGAACACCTACTATGTATAAGGACTGTAGCTTAAAAAACTAACAACTATCTCATCTGATCATCTCCACAATAGCCTTTTGAAGTAGATGCTATTATTATATTCTTTTTTTTTACAGTTAAGGAAATCAAAGCAAACAGATATTAGGAGACTTTCCCAGTGTCACACAGCTAGGAAGTGTCTGAGAATGGATTTGAAATCATGTCCTCTGATTTCGAATCCAGAGTTCTATGCATTGGACCATCAACTGCCTCTTATGAGAATAAAGTGAGTTAATATTTGTAAAATCACTTTGAAAACATTAAAATACTATATATTTTTATTATTATATTTTATTGTTTATTTTTATAATCCACACAAAGACAAGAGCTAGTCAAGTATTCTGCTAGTCTTTCCTCCATTTCCTTTGAACACCTTAAGTATTTATTTTTATATACAGTCTGAGCTGATGGACATTGAAACCTCTGACATTTTGCCTTTAAGCTGTGGCTTGGCTGCCTTTTTATCATCACTTTTTAAAAATATTTTTATAAAGGTGAAAGTAAAATCCCACAAAGTACGATGCTTAGAGATAGAAATTCTCAAATTAAGAGACCTCAGAGAATGAATTAAAATATGAGTTAGATATCACTCTGTTTTCTCTTTTTTTAAGTACAAGGCCTTATGCCTGCAACAATAAAGGGTTCTATACTTCTGCAACATGTATCATTACAAAGCTAAATTATTTATTATCTTAAATTATATTTATAATTGCTATAATTATTTTATTATTATTAATAATAATATGAAATAAATGGGTGATACTAAGATACTTCTATTCGGTGCCTTTAGGTATAAAGTATATTTTGTAATATAAAAGGGCCATGAGAATGACATAGTTTGGTAATCAATAATGTTGTTCTTTTGACAGGACTAGATAATCTTTAAAAGCCCAGATACTGACATGACATTCTATAAAGGTAAATAATTTTCAGGCATATAGTAGTAGTTATGCTAACTATTTGGGTTATTTCTTTTTCATTTGTAATGATGAATTATCTCAAGTTTCTTATAAAGAGAGCTAAGTAACCAGTGTTATGATAAATAGGAGAAAGAGAGAGTCTATGATGGTGAGACTCTCTTCTAGCTCTCCCTTCCTGCTGGATATATATTGGGAGACTTCTAGACGGCGTCACTGTGAAACTAAGTGACCTGTGCTGCCCCACAAGAGTTGGGGGTGAGATTTCCCTATAAGATGAGGTATGGGGGAACCCAATCTGATTCTGAATGAGGATGGGGTTCATGCAAGCCCTTCCCTCCCCCAAGGTCAGCCAACTTCACAACGGGTGGTCTGGCTCCAAGATGGAGGCAGGCAGACCAAGCTGTGGTTCCCCTCTCCCTCGTTGTCTCTCAAGCACTCTGGAATGCCATCTGACTAATGAATGGCTTTTGTTAATTACAATTCAGGGATTGGGGAAAGGGGTGAAGGGCAGAGGGATTTGGGGTGCCCTCTTCTCTATTTCTATGGGGTCCATCGCTTGGGTGGGAACCTTTGGGGTTCCCACTCCTAAGTGTCTCCTGCCCCTTCTCCTTCTGTTTCTGTTTCTATCCTTTTTTATAATTGCAAATTAGACTAGAAAGGGTCTCTCAGCAAGGTTGGGTAATGGGAGAAGGAGCCTAAGAGATTGCTCCCAAAATAGAGTCCCAAGACTTAGCTCACTCAATGATTGAAGTCTTTCTGGTTGAGAAGCGATGGGATGCCTTTGACCAGGGAATCACGGTTTCAGTGGCCAAAGAAAGATCCTCAGGAAGCCCTCAGGACTGGATTCGAGCTGGGATGTTCTCCTCCTCCCTCTCTCAGTCCTCCTTTGGAAGTTCCTCCTCTCCTCCTTCCTCCTCCAGAGCCTCCCAGAATCCTCTCTGGTCTCAACTGTCAGTAACTGTCACCAATGGCCTTCTTCTGGCTCTTTTTGTCCCATCCCCCATCCTTACACTACCAAGGTGCTTTTTTGAAAAATCAAGTCTGAACATGTTACTCTCCTGTTCAATAAAACTACAGTTTCCCTCCTACCTTTTGAGATTAAATAGAAAGTTTTCTAAGTGACATTCAAAACTCCTTAAACTCTGACACATTCCTACCATTTCAAACTTCTTTTTAGCATTCTCTTTATGCACAACTTTGTTGTTGAATAATTTCAGCTGTGTCTAACTCTTCATGACTGAATTCAGAATTTTCTTGGCAAAGATACTGGAGTGTGTTTTTTTTCCTTTCACTTTTTCCAGATCATTTTAACCGAGGCCAACAAGGTAAAATTACTTGCCCGGGATCACATATCTAATAAGTGTTTGAGACTGTATTTGAATGTAGATCTTTCTGACTCTAGGGTCAGTACTCTATCCATTGAGCCACCTAGTTTCTCTTATATGCACAAAACAATCCATTCAAACTGGCTTTCTGAGTGTAGCTCAGATATAAAACTGAATATTCTATATTTGTGCCTTTATACTGGCTATAATAAATATTTTGAATCCACTTTATCCTTACTTATCTCTTGGAGTCTCTAATCTCCTTTAAGACATAAATAAGTGCCACCTTTTAAAATTATTATAATAAATTTTATTTTTCCAGATTACAGGTCAACACAATTTTGAAAATATTTGTTTTCTAATATTTTGTAATCCATATTCTCTCTCTCTCCCTCTCAACCTTCCCCTTTCCCTAAGAAGACAGATTACATGTGTTGTACATGTATTATCATATACATATTATTTCTTCATCATGTTGTGAAAGAAGACATATTACTTACTCTAGAGAAAAAATCATAGAGGAAGTAAAGTAGAGAATATATGTTTCAATTTGCATTTAGACTCTATATCTTTCTTCTTTAGTGATGGATTTTTGTTGTTGTTGTTATGATTTTCTTGGAATTGTCCTGTTTCCTTGACTTCTTGATAACATTAAAGTCATTAACTTTTTTTTTCTTTTTTTTAAACCCTTAACTTTTGTGTATTGGCTCCTAGGTGGAAGAGTGGTAAGTGTGGGCAATGGGGGTCAAGTGACTTGCCCAGGGTCACACAGCTGAGAAGTGTCTGAGGCTGGATTTGAACCAAGGACCTCCCATCTCTAGGCCTGATCCTAAATCCACTGAGCTACCCAGCTGCCCCCAAAGTCATTAAATTTTGATTAGCATTACATCATTATTACTGTATACAGTTTTCTCCTTGTTCTGCTTACTTCACTTTGCATCATTTCCTATAATCATTTCAAGGTTTTTTTTTTAATCATATGGCTTGTCAGTTCTTATAGTACAATAGTATTCTATTACAAGCATATCCCACAGTTTGTTCAGTCATTCACTAATTGATGGACATCCCTTCAAATTGTAGTTTTTTGTCATCACAAAAAGAGTTGCTATAAACATTTTTATGCATGTAGGTTCTTTTCCCCTATCTTTGATCTCTTTGGAATATAGAACTAGTAGTTGTATTGCTGGATCAAAAGGTATGCACAGTTTGATGATCCTTTGGGCATAGTTTCAGATTAGTCTCCAGAATACTTGTATCAGTTTCCAGCTCCACCAAGTGTATTTAGTGGCCCAATTTTTCTATATCCTCACCAACATTTGTCATTTTTCTTTTTTTTTTCATTATAACAGCATTTATTAAGCACTTACAACATATAGCAGTAAGCATATAAATAGAAAAGCAAGATAGTCCCTGTTGTCAAGGAACTAATATTTTAATAAGGGGACACAACTTATTCATGTCTCTTGCCCATTTATCAATTGGGGAATGGCTTGATTTTTTATACAATTGCTTTAACTCCTTGTATATTTGAGTAATTAGACCCCTGTCAGAGTTTTTCGTTATAAAGATTTTTTCCAAATTTGTTGTTTCCCTTCTGATTTTGACTACATTGTTTTTGTTTGTACAAAAGCTTTTTAGTTTAATATAATCAAAACCATTTAATTTACATTTTGTAATTTTCTGTAACTCTTGCTTGGTTTTAAAGTCTTTCCTTTCCCAGAGATCTGACAAGTATACTATTCTGTGTTCACTTAACTTATTTATAGTTTCCCTCTTTATATTCAAGTGGTTCACCCATTCTGAATTTATCTTGGTGTAGGGTGTGAGATGTTGATCTAAACCTAATCTCTTCCATATTGTTTTCCAAATTTCCCAGCAGTTTTTGTCAAATAGTGGATTCATGTCCCAAAAGTTGGGCTCTTTGGGTTTATCATACACTGTCTTGCTGATGTCATTTACCCCAAGTCTATTCCACTGATCCTCCCTTCTGTCTCTTAGCCAGTACCACACTGTTTTGATGACTGCTGCTTTATAGTGTAGTTTAATATCTGGTACTGCTAGGCCCCCTTCCTTCACATTTTTTTTCATTATTTCCCTTGATATTCTTGATCTTTTGTTATTCCAAATGAAATTTGTTATAGTTTTTTCTAATTCAGTAAAGAAGTTTTTTGGTAGCTTGATAGGTATGGTGCTAAATAGGTAAATTAATTTGGGTAGAATTGTCATTTTTATTATGTGATATATAATTTTTACCATTGCACATCATTTGGCTCCTTGGTTCAAATGCTCCAAGTCTAATCTTGCATCTATAAGA
Source organism: Gracilinanus agilis (assembly GCF_016433145.1). Classification (NCBI taxonomy): domain Eukaryota; kingdom Metazoa; phylum Chordata; class Mammalia; order Didelphimorphia; family Didelphidae; genus Gracilinanus; species Gracilinanus agilis. The sequence goes on along the minus strand of NW_025341477.1, from coordinate 14,569 downwards.
TATCCTTTCATATAAGGTACTGGGTCATCAATGAAGAACAAGTAGAAAGTTAAGGAGAAATCAAAACAAGCCAGGCCAAATGTTGGAAAAGTGTGAAGAAAAATCTAAGACAAATATCAATGAAGGCCATATGTAGTACATGAAGATTAAGATCAAGTTCAGAAAAGATTAAATTCATGAAATGATGGGAATTAATAGCTTAGGGAGTTCCATCTTTCTAATTGATTTAAACTGTATCATCCCATTCCTTGTGCTACTGTAAAAGAGGAGCTTCTGACAGTATGGGAGTTCACATGGAATTTAAGAAAATTAATAAATTCAAATATTTATTAAGTGTCTACTGCACACCAAGCCCTGTGCTAAGTGTTGGGGATACAAAGAAAGGCATAAAACCATCCCTGCCCTCAAGAGACTTACAATTTATGGAGAGACAGCATAGAAAAGTGATCTGACAAGTGAGAGTTGGGGAGAAATTTCCTGGCTTAAGGGCAGGATGACCTTCTCTGTCTTGGGTAGGAAGTGAATATAAAGAAGTGAAATTTTCTAGATTTTTTTAACCCTTATCTTCCATCTTAGAATCAATACTGTGTTTTGGTTCCAAGGTAGAAGAGTGGTAAGGGCTAGAAAATGGGGGTTAAATGACTTGCCCAGGGTCACACAGCTAGGAAGTGTCTGAGATCAGATTTGAATCTAGGACCTCCAGTCTCTAGGGTTGGCTCTCAATCCACTAAGCCACTTAGCTGTACCCAGTAATGTATCTTTAAAGTCATTACCATAAATAAAAGAGATCTGTTTCTGATATTGAAAAAAATTCTATATTGCAGAATAAGTTTCTGGAGATGATGAAGTTCAGGAAGGCAGGCAGATAGGAAATGATGTTGAAAATTTCCTAGATACAGACCTTAAATAGTAGATGATCTCGGAGGAGTTTTCCAATGTTCATCTTTCAACCTCTTTAATCACAGCAGGGTGGTACATTCCCCCACTTCCCCCCCTCTCCCCGCTAAAGAGGTGTGAATTTCTGGACTTAAGTTTTGAGCAAAGAGTAGTTTAGTAAATTGAGTACTAAACTGTTGTGAGGAAGATTAGATTAGTTAGTTAATTAAGAATTAATGTTGACTTAGCAGGAAGGAGCTGGAGCTGGGAATTCTAGGATAGAATGAAGGAGGAGGAAGTGTGTGTACCCTGAGAAAGGACTCCATTAGTGGTGGGCAAAACCTGTTGCCAGCCTGGGAGATCTCAGAGCAAAGGACACCCTGCTTCCTGATTTTCCCTGGGACCCTGAGTGGTGCTAGCAAAGAGGAGAAGATCAACAGTGCAGTTCCAAAGGAAGAGGTGTTTGAGATCTGGTGGACAGCGTTTCAAGCAAACCCTCCCTACATGGTACCTGAGACTACCTTGGTTCCTGGCATCCAGAGATCATCAGTGGATTGCAGTGAGAATCCAAAAGCCACAAAGCCCCTAGTTGTGCTGCTCAAGTCTGGCAGGTCCAGACTGAGACAGTCACTCAAAGACTCCATTACAGCTCCTTGGCCCTATCAGTTTAGATTACTAAGTTAGTGTAGAAATAAGTCTTTCCCTTTCCCTGTGGATTTTGTCATTAGTTTTAAGGTTTTAGAGTAGTCATTCCTATCCCACCTTTTAGTTGTTCATAATTAAACCCAGTTATATCCTGTTACCTTGTCTGTTGGATTCAAAGCCTCTGGCCCAGGGTGACAGTTGGTCAACTGTCCCTTTTTTAGTTAGGAGCAGCTTGGCTGTTCTGGTCCCCATGTCCAGATCTAGTCTCTCATGAACCCCAGTGTGTGTACCCACAATCACCTAGTGTTATTATAATATCCATTGTATCCATTACCCTTACTTATCATTTTCAACAGACCTATAATCCAGACCTGGTTTAAATCTTATTTCAGATACTTAGTGTGTGACTCTGGGCAAACCTCTTTACCTTCCTGGACCCTAGTTCTTCCATTTGTAAAACAAGGGGGTGGGACCTGACTTTAATTATCTCTTTCACCTCTAAATTTATGATTCTGTTAGTAACAGGTTCAAACTAGACAGGATAAAGTTTGCAATTGGCAAGCTGGAATTATCTGGAGGAAGCCTAGATGGTGCAGTGGATAGAGGAAGTGGATAGAATCTGAAGTTAGGAAAACTTGAGTTCACATCTAGCCTCAGACATTTAATTGCCACATAATCCTAGTCAAGTAATTTAAACTCTGTTTGCCTCAGTTTATCCAACTGTAAAATGGGGAAAAGAATGGGACTTATAATTTGAGGATCAAATGAAACAATATTTGGAAAGCATTTAGCATAAAACATGGCGCACAGTAGATGCTACATAGATGATTATTCCCTTCTCCCTTGACCTGAAATCTAGAATGAACAGGAAGCAAAAAAGAATAATCCAAATATACAGTCGATGCTCAAGATTCCAAAACACTATAATGGATATTTTTGAGAATTTGGTGTGGAGGAGTTCGAAGATAGTGTTTTATACACATATGTATTGTTTTATCTATATTTATACATCTCTATCTATATATCTATCTTATCACAGGTGTTCTTCAATTGTTTCTGTCATGCCAAAATCTTTGTGACCTCATTTGGAGTTCTTGGAAAAGATTTTTATTATGATAAATCAGTGATATCAATGATAAACTTGGAAAAGATTTTTATCGTGATAAATCATTGATAAACTTGGACAAGAAGCTTATCATTTTCTTCTTCATCTCATCCTACAGATTGAGGAAACTGAGGCAAACAGATTTGCATTGATTCACACCAATAATAGTGTCTTGGACTGGAATATACAAACATACACATTTATATTGTATTATATCCAGCAGAGGTAGGCAGATCCATATAATATTTGAATGGGATCTTAGAGATCATTTGGTCCATTGTCTCATTTTACAGATGAGGTCCAAGAGATTAGGTATTTGCTCAAGGTCATTCAGAAAGTAAATAACAAACATAGAACTTGATCTTAGGTTTTCATATTTTAATTTGAATGTTTTTTATATGTGGATTTGGAAAGTTGATGAATGAAAGATGTAGAAAGAGTTCAGAGAAGGTGCTACATATTAACCAGGATGTGCTTTGACTTGCTCAAAAGAATTTCCCTTTGTGTGGCAAGACAAAGATTCTCTATCTCTAGGATGAGACAAGAATTATAGATATTTCGGCTAGTGAGTGCTATGTAGCATTGTATTTTGGGAAGTCATAACAGTTACAACAATGGAGAATGCTATTCAGTTAGTTAACTAGATTGGCACATGGGGCTTTGCCCAGGCTACAGTACAATTTAGAGAATGTGGATAACATTTTCTGTCATTTGGCAGTATGAAAATAATAAAAATTAGCAACTAGTCAGCAAAAATATTTAAAAGAGAAAGCTACCAGATGGCAGATTGATCTGAGTTTTCCCCCATGGCATCCTGCTCTTGTTCACCCTATCCTGTGTATGTCCTTTAAAAAAATCTCTGATTTGGTATGTTAGGATTTTTATGCTATAGGATTGTGTCCCCCTTGTCCTTTACCTAATTGAAAGCATATTTATATTGCTTGCTTGAGGTACTGATTGTGGTACTTGTCCTGGAGCAAATAACTGCAAAACTTCCCAGGTACAACTCTGTATACAACATTCAAAAACAAGAGCTCTACCGTATTTATCACACTACTCACATATCCAACTTAAACTATTTCTGTAATTGAGTTGGGCTTATCTTTTCCTTAGACCTCAGGAAGGAATAGACTTTTAAATCTATGTGGATACACATAGAACTATCTTTTAAAACTCTTTTCAATTCAAATTGTCCCACAAAAACACTCTATTAGCTTTTTAAATGGTTATTAGCTTTTCTAGGTTTACCAGTGTGAAAATGAGTAAATTAAAAATACAGGTCTTGGTGTCTTCAGGCCTAATTGTTGGAAGTAGTGAGGGACAAGGATTCCAGCCTCTATTGGCCCCCTCATTTCCTCACTCCTAAAAGGAGGTATAAGATATATTCCTCTCTATCTCTCTCCATGTTTTATGGCTTCCTTGGTGAAACCTGTGCCTCCCTGGTGGGTTTGAGAATAGGGGCACCTCCTGTAGTACAGAGAGAGGGGGGTCATGACAGTTTTTTTCAAGCTTTGGCTGAGTTCTGAAATCACTTAGGAGTTTAGAATCTTTTTTTTTATTTATCACTTTATTTTATTTTATTTTTTTCATTTTTAAATTAATATTCATTTTTAATCTGTATACATACTTTATGCCCCTACTTTCCCCTTCACCCCCCGCTCTCCCCCCACCCATGGCCAACGCACATTTCCACTGGTTGTAACAAGTGTCCTTGTTCAGGGTCTATTTCCCATTCATGTCCTCCTCAGTCCATGCATTCAAGCAATTGTTTATCTTATATGTTTCCTCTCCTGCAGTCCTTCCTCTGAATGTGGGTAGCATCTTTACCATAAATCCCTCAGAGCTGTCTTGTGTCATTGCAGTGCTGCTGGTGCAGGAGCCCATTACATTTGATTTTACCATAATATATCAGTCTCTGTGTACAATGTTCTTCTGGCTCTGCTCCTTTCGTTCTGCATCACTTCCTGGAGGTCTCTTCAATTTGCATGGAATTCCTCCAGTTTATTATTCCTTTTAGCACAATAGTATTCCATCAGCCGCATATACCACAGTTTGTTCAGCCATTCCCCAATTGAAGGACATACCTTCATTTTCCAGTTTGTTGCCATCACAAAAAGCGCAGCTAAAAATATTTTCGTACAAGTCTGTTTATCTATGATCTCTTTGGGGTACAAACCCAGCAATGGTATGGCTGGAACAAAGGGCAGGCAGTCTTTTATAGCCCTTTGGGCATAGTTCCAAATTGCCAGCCAGAATGGCTGAATCAGTTCACAACTCCACCAGCAATGCATTAATGTCCCGATTTTGCCACATCCCCTCCAACATTCATTACTCTCCCCATCTTTCATCTTAGCCAATCTGCTAGGTGTGAGGTGATACCTCAGAGTTGTTTTGATTTGCATTTCTCTAATTATTAGAGATTTAGAACACTTTCTCATGTGCTTATTGATACTTTTGATTTCTTTACCTGAGAATTGCCTATTCATGTCTCTTGCCCATTTATCAATTGGGGGATGGCTTGATTTTTTTATACAATTGCTTTAACTCCTTGTATATTTGAGTGATTAGACCCCTGTCAGAGTTTTTCGTTATAAAGATTTTTTTCCCAATTTGTTGTTTCCCTTCTGATTTTGACTACATTGTTTTTGTTTGTACAAAAACTTTTTAGTTTAAAATAGTCAAAGCCATTTAATTTACATTTTGTAATTTTCTCTAACTCTTGCTTGGTTTTAAAATCTTTCCTTTCGCAGAGATCTGACAAGAATACTATTCTGTTTTCACTTAACTTATTTATAGTTTCCCTCTTTATATTCAAGTCGTTCACCCATTCTGAATTTATCTTGGTGTAGGGTGTGAGATGTTGATCTAGACCTAATCTCTCCCATATTGTTTTCCAAATTTCCCAGCAGTTTTTGTCAAATAGTGGATTCATGTCCCAAAAGTTGGGCTCTTTGGGTTTATCATACACTGTCTTGCTGACATCATTAACCCCAAGTGGATTCCACTGATCCTCCCTTCTATCTCTTAGCCAGTACCATATTGATTTAATGACTGCTGCTTTATAGTATAGTTTAATATTTGGTACTGCTAGGCCCCCTTCCTTCACATTTTTTTTCATTATTTCCTTTGATATTCTTGATCTTTTGTTATTCCAAATGAAATTTGTTATAGTTTTTCCTAATTCAGTAAAGAAGTGTTTTGGTAATTTGATAGGTATGGCGCTAAATAGGTAAATTAATTTGGGTAGGATGTTCATTTTTATTATGTTAGCCGGTCCTAACCATGAACAGTTAATGGCTTTCCAATTGTTGAGGTCCAGTTTTATTTGTTTGGAAAGTGTTTTGTAGTTGTTTTCATATAATTGCTATGTTTGTTTTGGTAGATAGATTCCCAAATATTTTATATTGTCTAGGGTGATTTTAAATGGCGTTTCTCTTTCTACCTCTTGCTGCTCTAATGTGTTGGAAATATATAGAAATGCTGAAGATTCATGTGCATTTATTTTGTATCCTGCCACCTTACTAAAGTTGTTGATTATTTCTACCAGCCTCTTAGTTGATTCTCTAGGATTTTTTAAGTAGACCATCATATCATCTGCAAAGAGTGATAACTTTGTTTTCTCCTTGCCCACTTTGATACCTTCAATTTCTTTTTCTTCTCTAATTGCAACTGCTAGTGTTTCTAGTACTATGTTGAATAATAGAGGTGATAATGGGCATCCTTGTTTCACTCCTGATCTTATTGGGAAGGCTTCTAATTTATCCCCATTGCATATGATGTTTGTTGATGGTTTTAGGTATATACTGTTTATTATTTTTAGGAAGGGTCCTTCTATTCCTATACTTTTCAATGTTTTCAATAGGAATGGATGCTGTATTTTGTCAAAGGCTTTTTCAGCATCTATTGAGATAATCATGTGATTTTTGTTTGTTAGACTGTTGATATGGTCAATTATGTGGATGGTTTTCCTAATGTTGAACCATCCTTGCATTCCTGGTACAAATCCCACCTACTTGCTGGAGTCTCTTTGCTAATATTCTATTTAAGATTTTTGCATCTATGTTCACTAGGGAGATTGGTCTATAGTTTTCTTTCTCTGTTTTTGGTCTACCTGGCTTTGGAATCAGTACCATATTTGTGTCATAAAATGAATTTGGTAGGACTCCTTCTTTGTTTATCATATCAAATAATTTGTATAGTATTGGGATTAGTTGCTCTTTGAATGTCTGATAGAATTCACTTGTGAATCCATCAGGTCCTGGTGATTTTTTCTTAGGGAGTTCTTTGATGGCTTGTTCAATTTCTATTTCTGATATGGGATTATTTAGGTATTCTATTTCTCCTGCTGTTAATCTAGGCAGTTTATATTTTTGTAAATATTCATCCATATCTCCTAAATTGTTATATTTGTTGCCATATAATTGGGCAAAATAGTTCTTAATGATTGCCTTAATTTCCCCTTCATTAGAGGTGAGGTCTCCCTTTTCATCTCTAATACTGTCAATTTGGTTTTCTTCTTTCCTTTTTCTTATTAGATTGACTAGTACTTTGTCTATTTTATCTGTTTTTTCAAAGTACCAGCTTCTAGTCTT